>NC_056735.1:1039692923-1039765423 GCF_019279795.1 Protopterus annectens
GGGCATAGAGATCACATTCCCCCAGGATGGCCACATACATAAAGCTCACATTAGGAGACACCAGTAGCTAACTAGTGGACATGCCTGTGTCAGCAGTCAGTACTATAAGTACCAAGTACTGTCTTTAGTTTACTTATTGCCTATGAAGATGTTATAGACAGTGATGCTCACATGTAATTATTTGTGTTATGGACATGACAGCACTGGCTATTACGGAAACAGTGTAGCTACCCTTGGCAGCGGACCTCCACTGAGGAGCACATCACATCCTGTTAGTTGATTACAGATGATGCATGTGTCTACAGGTCTGTTTCCTTCTCTGGGTATATACTCACATATCCACCAGGACCATGAGCTCTGATGGGCACAGACACCCACTCCCAAAACAGAGTCATGTATCAATAGGCTCTGATGCCACTATCAACATGATCAGGATATAATCAGATAATGTGAGCCATCACCTATGATGCGGCTATTACACATGGGCAGCTGTCTCCTATATCTTACACTCCTACTGCAGATGTTACACTGGAGTTAAACATGATGTGCAACCTGTTTCATTACCAGTGCTGTGCACTACCTTACATACAGTATGTGCAGGCGGCTGTTAGGTTGGCCTACACACACCTGGTAGTTCAACCAGTGTGTCTGTACTCTCAGTATCCACTCTATGTAGGTGTGCACATAGCAATTTGGCCCAGCCCTGTAACAAGGGTCACTACACATTTGCATAACATGTACACATGCAGAGCTGTTATTGCTTGCAAACGATAGTAGCGAGGTGGATATTACATGTGTTATGTGCATGGATAGTTACCTGGCTCTTCCAATTATCTTTGCTATCATGCTGCTCACATGTCAGATGATTACTAATGCTATGTATCCTGTCATTGAGTACTGTAATTGCCAATAGATATTACTACTGTTTGCATGACATATCAGAACTGCTATGTAGAATAGAACACAGATCTGCCTAGACACCTGTACATTACACAGTTATTGGCACAATATCCCACAATGCATGCCATATTTGCATGGTAAGGCCACCTTTCACATGTTCATCTTACTTATACACCCATACATATGTCGACTGTTACAATATAACAACATATACTATCCCCTGTTATAGCACATACTTGTTGGACCACTCCTGACACTGACAGTGGCTGAAAGCAAAATGGTGGGTTCCAAGCCCATAGTATCCCTTGTAGTTTATGTTGAGTGTGCCATGTGACCTACAGCAGTACACACATAGAATACTACAAGCATTACTACTGCTCAACAATACATCACTACAAGTTTGCTATTTCCACTATATGCATTAATTACACTGTAATTCTTACAGTACAGATACTACATGCACAAACATACTACATGTTATACATACCGTCTTATTAATCGAAGGCGTTGTTAAGTAGTGTACTTCTCATTTTCTTTTCTTATTTCCATTTCTTTTTCTGTCCTACAGCTAGATACAGATGGTTTGAATGTGTGACAAGGCAACCTTATTTAGTTACAGATCAGTAACATGTGCTATCCCAATGGCCAATTGTTGTTCCTAAGTAGCTAATTACATGCACATCAGCTGAGCTGCTACTGCCTTAGCCAATACCATGGCTACAGTGGAGTATAACTGAGTACTCCACTTGGGCATTGTCCCTTTGCCTTACTTGTGATGAAGACAGCGTGGAGGTATTTTTGGAATCCATTACACCAGCTGTATTGAGACGAACAGTAATATATTGTGTGTAATGCCTGGAGGAGCTGGTTTAAATGTGAGTACTGCTGTTATATTTCTGAACATTGCTACTTCTGCAGGATTTGTCTGTACCTAATACTTCTTCATATGTGTCAGTCTGGCCAGGTTGTTTGACCAGGTCAAGGCTGCATAGCTATGCATATAATGTTAGAGGGTTTACAGTGTGATTACCAGACATATGGTGTACGGACCTTTCAACTCTGTGAAATGGAATTAGTTCATACAAACCCTGTTACATCAGCAGCTGTTCAACAGTATAATGGCATCTATTTCACATAGGGCCATGTTAGTGTTTCTGTGTCCAGGTATGTTAAGGTTTCAGCAGATGTTGTACAGCAGTTGCATAATTGGTTATGGTATGACAGTATGTATTGATGTAATTATATCAGTTGTGGGGTAGATGTTGGTGGGTGTACATAGCACAAGCAGGTGTGTAGGAACCCCTTTTATACAATGTCTATATGTGTGTGTGTGTGTGTGTTCTTTCCCTATGTGAACACCTATCCCTTAGTGGACTAATACTATGGTAATTGCAGGCTGATTCATTAAGACAGTATTAAATTCTTCCTGTATAGCATGCAGGTACTGTTAGTCCTTGAGTCCTTTAGGCAATACATCGGAATGTAATAAAGATTTGCAAAATGAAAGCTGTCTGTGTAATTCTAACATGGATATTTGCAGTCAATGCAGTTATGTTGGTGACTGTGTCCATAGAAAATATTTGTAATAGCGTATTGACATATACTCTTCCTATGTTATGTTCATATTGTTTGGGGGAGGGGGGTCCAACTGTGTGATTGCTATGGTCCATTTTATACTCGGATGTGACCACTTCGGATGCTGTCTACAGACATGTATGTATATGTGTGTGTGTGTGTGTGTGTGTGTATATATATATATATATATATATATATATATATATATATATATATATATATATATATATATATATATATATATATATATATATATATATATATATATATATATATATATATATGGATATATACATTATTGCATACGTTTATGTACCTCCATAAATGTGTAGATGTTTCTAACCTATCTATAAATCTACATATATATGTAGACCTGTATATATCGACATGTCTCTATGTATCTGCGTTCGCCTATAATTGGGTATATGGCGGGTTGTCCTATTTCAACACATTCATCCTTTTTGTGATTTAACCTGTCTGCATACACATCTGGGATAGGTACATCCCAGGTAGCTTAGTGTTAGGTTAATTGGAGGATGGAGTACATAGTGCGGGTTCTACTTTTGGAAGGTGTTATTATTTTACCTCTCAGAGTAGGCACTGGTAGTGAAAGTGTGAATAATGCACATTTATGCAGTTGTGAGCAGGTTTGCCAGTGGTCTGAGTGACGTTAAGCAAAGGTCGGAAGTGTGAAGCGCTTCTCTGTTTTCCGTGTAGCAGTGCCGCTTACCGTCACACAAACACATGGAAACCCGCTTGCAACCACTTAAGAGTGCTTTAATCCACCTGCATCCAAAACCCTTATTCTGGCCCTCATAATAACCTAACAGCCCTTGCAGATCTTGAACCCGGAACACTCAACACCACACTCACTGACCTTACCATTATGGCATCTCAGATATGCACAAATGTTATGGTTTTATGAATATACATTGTATTAGAGACATTCCTCACTACTGACAATATATGTGACAATCAGTTGGTGTACATTTGTCTAATACATGTTGATGTTCATATGTTTGTGAAAGTAGGTTTTGCAATGTGACATGACAGGGTGTATTATGAATGAGTATGGTTCTTGCTTTGTGACCTTTTTATATTGTCCCCATACTCCATGTATGCCCCTCCAGTTCACTTATTGGAGATCTGACCCATGCTCTCCTTGAGGCATGATTGCATTACCCATCATTCCTCCCCCACCGCAATCTTCACATACACAGCAACCACCCCTTCTATGGTGATTTAGGTTAATATTAATTGTTATGATACCAGAGCTGCATGTGTTTTGTGTACACTCCAATTCCTTTGGAGTGGTTCTGTGTCACGAAGTGTATTCATAGATGCTTATATATATGGCTATTGCTGTAACTGTATAATATATATATATATATATATATATATATATATATATATATATATATATATATGGATCTAGGACTTTTGCACGGAAGTGCAAAAGGCCGAATTCATTAAAACCGAACACACTTTGACTAAAGCGCTTTTCACTGAAAAGCACTTTCGTTAAAGTGCATTAAAAACAAAATAAAACCTACGCTTATGCAGGGGGGAAAGCCCCCCTTCACCCCACATATGAGGGGCTGTGCCCCCCACACCCCCCTACTTTAATATTCTCACTCCGAAATTGCACTACAGTGGGAGAAGGGGATTTTCCCTTACCCGCACCATAGTACGATCTCCAGAACAGGCATATTTATGCGAAAGTGCTTTCGCGTAAATATGCCTCACCGATAATCATTCAGTGAAAAATGTATTCGGTAATCTGTATGGATCACACACACACATATAGATATAATATATATACATATATATATATATATATATATATATGTGCAGACATCACTGACATATATAGATTATATATATTGTGTATTAGTTTATAACAGTAATGCATCTGTAGACTGGAATGTGTTGGTTCACAAGCTACAGTACATTACAATGTACTGTACATATGTTCACAAGGCCATTGTCCCATTTGTGATCATTACAGTGAAATGCATATGGTATAAGGTATAGTCTGAGGAACCTGAAAGATGTGTACACCTCTGATGGCTTAGTGGTACATCCCATGACTATAGTGTGCATGGTCCAGGGTTCGACACCTGAGATGCTTTACAAATGTTTTTACTGCAGAGTAAGGCTCATTTACCCAGTTGTAAGCATGTTTAACGCTGTTTGTGTGACATTATAGCAGTGGTTAAACACAGATAAACAAACGGTAAGCATGTTTAACACTGTTTGTGTGACATTATAGCAGTGGTTAAACACAGATAAACAAACGTTGTAACGTATAACCTGTGCACGCAGACATGGCCACATCCGCTAACTACTCCGGATGTATACCTGTCAGTGACATCACATCTCACTATGTGCTGTCATGACATTACATTCCCTGTTGATGTACTCTCCTGCACACATGGGTTTATGGATGATTTGAATGTTTATTATACAGACAATTACTATCTATATCTGCAAGCTGTGGTTAAGGTATACTTTTGCACATGATAAACATCCCTGCCTTTAATGGGATTGTAACCTCGAATGCACAGATACTATGCAGATGCTGTAACCATTACACTGTTGTCATTAATGTTGCTTCCACCTATTTCCTATTTAGATGCTTTCTATGTGTAAGCTAGGCTAAGCAAAGGGTGGATGCCTCCAAACTCACTGAGCTTCACGTACTCATGAAATAACAACATATAACAAATGTACTGTGAGACAATACATTACATTCCTAACTACATTAGGCATAGCCTCTCACTGACACACTTCAAGGAAAACCTTGTTGTGTGAATGGGTAACAGACTATACACCCCTGGGATCATGTTTCCCAAAATCATACAGCCAGGGGGTGGGTGAGCCTGTCCAGTTTGATAGCTGCAAGACCTGTTGGGGGAATTGAATGGTGTTGAATTGCCACATTAACATGCCCCTTTATATCAGTAAGTGCCCCTATCACCCTCCACAACCCCAGTCTTCAACAGCTTCTTGCAACTCTGCATGGAATTGCTTCATTGGCTGTTTGACAGAGGCTCAGTTACTTCATCAATGGTGCTGGGAAGGCCAACCCATTGTTGCTATGCTTCCAATTGCCCTTGGGCAGATAGATAGTATGCTATTTGTGCAGCTCTAACATGCAGGCCATCACAGCCAAAATATGTGAATAAACAGACCTTCAGATCACAATATACAGTGTGAACTCACCATGTAGTCAGGGAACAGTTGAGTACAGCACGGACATACAGAACACTGATACTTAGTCACTCCAAATGCCTATCTTGGAAGCTAGAAGACTTGTATACGGTTAAGGCTTTCTATTGCTGACCAATAGGTTACCTACAGGGGAGATGACAATCAAGCACAGATGGGGAACATGCATGCAATTATACTATACCGACCTATGTGTCTGCCTTACACTTTGGAATACTGGCCAAGGCTATTGGCACCCCCATGGTGCCTTATTTAGGAAAGTCCCGAAGGTGAATACCAGCTCCGTAAACAGCACAATAGCAGATTCAATGTGGTTTATGCTACTCAACACCAGGGGTTGTGATCACAATATGCATGCACTCACAGCACTCCTCAGGATGGACAACATCAACATCTGTGCATTAACTGCAATCTGTTTTAAGGCTCCTGATAGCACACCAGCACTAACAGACTGCAACCCATACCACACATTTCAGCCACGGAACATGGATTGACAGACATGGAGGGGCTGTATTCATATTCATCAGGGATACCTACACCTCCAGGTTATTGGGGCAGCATGATACCTCTGTGATCATCCATGTGCAGCTAACATCAGCCACAAAAACAATGTTGAATGTGGCCTGCTACGGATCACCCTCCATGACCTAGAACCTCCACTCCACCTACCTGGAGACAGTGGAGAATACAACAGTCCTAATGCACACCCTGGCATTGGTCGATGTCAACTACCATACCATTAACTGGGGCATGTACTCCGGTACTCACTTCCAGGACCCGCGCTTCCTGGAATGTATCACTTCATATGCCCTGTATCAGGTGGTAACCTCTGAATGTTGGGTGGAAGCTACTTGATGTGGTCAGCACCAACATGGGCAACAGGTGCACTACAGTGGAGGTTTACAGGTCACTGGTTAGATCTGACCATAAACTATTCACTGTTTCCACACCCTAGCATCTCCTTCACCCACTGATACCATAGTGTATACCTTTCCTACAGCTATATTTGCACTACTAGTGACAGGGGTGGGGAGGGGGTTCACAGCCCCCATGCTAAGGGGAAACACTTCCAGATACAGACAGATATAAAAAGCAGTCTATAGGCAACTACACAGATGTATGGATCATGTCATCACTGGTAAACCAAGACTCACTCCAAGACAAGGACACTGGTCTGGTGGACCTCTACAATAAACAGGCTATACTGCAGACATAGGACAGTTTTCCAGACACACAGCAAATGCCACGAAGGGCTGACATCTGTGACCACTATTTGTATGATACATAGGTCCCTCATGTCATCATGCAAGGCTAACATCAGCAGGAGAATACGCATGGATTCGAAAGATAACCACATAGCCTTCTTTGGCTATGTCAAGGATCTACGTGGTGACACACAGATTTGCACTGTGCCAGTGAAATATAGCATAAAATATGCTGACCCTACTGATATCACCAACATCCTTGCAGATACATGCAGTGCATACTTAACCCCCTAAAGAGCCCACCACTACCCGTAAGGTACAGTATCCCAACCATCAGAGGCACACAGGTGGAAATGGCCCTCTCTAACAGCAGAACACAGCATCAATGAAGGCAGATGTTGACCCAGACTGCATCTTGCAAAATGTACATGACAACCTGCCCCCCACCTAATTAAACATTCCTACCTCAGCCTCTCCACAGGCTACATGCCCATACAGTGGTGCATGGCAACTGTTATTCCACTCCATCATGGGGAAATCACAACTGACCATGGTAACTACCACCCCATAAGCCTGACTAGCTTGGTCTGCAATGGTATGGTTTGCATCCTCATGGCACTCATTAACAATGACATTGGTAACCGTTGGACACATGACCTAACCCAGTTCATCTTGGTTGACTGCAGTTCATGCCTACTGAACCTGTTTTATGTCTTACATACAGTCACCAAGATGTTAGATGACAGGGGAGGTGGTTCAGACATACTACCTGGACCTCACCAAGGCTTTTGACACCATGCCCCACTCAGGTATTATTGATAAACACATCAGCTTGTACATTCACCCATACATCACAGGTTGGGTTGCCAACAGGCTTACACACACAACCCACATGGTACAACTAGCAGTCACCAGGTCCAACTCTTGAACAGTCACGACTGGTGTCCCAGAGGACTCAGTCCTGGGAGCCCTACTGTTTAGCATATACATCTCAGATGTACAGGCAAACACAGGTGGACTACGGCATGACATGTTTGGCTATGACTGCAAACTGGGAGCCATGACTGATAGTCCAGCTGACACAGACATACCTTAGGGGGCCTCACAGAGAACGTCACAAGGTGCCACTGCCATTGCCTCCAGCCAAGTGTCACTAACTGCATGGTCATTCCATAGTGGAATTGGGACCCACATATTAACACATGTGCAGTGGCCTCTTTAATACAGATGAGGTAATGGGGTATCTGGGGACTAAGGTAGATAGTGATCTCCCCTGTGATAATCATAACTCCACAGTAGTTAGGACATCCTTCTGTGTAGGCAAAAATCAGCGTACCAAAAGTACTGGACCAACGGCAGTTGCAAAAAAATATATGCCCACAAATTAAGAGTTCAACTGTAGAACTTCTATGCGAAAATAGTTCAACTGGTAAAAATGCAACTCCAAAAGCAACGTTAAAAAGAAGTCTTCTTTAATACAACACAAAATGAAAACAAGCGCTTTCGCCTGGCGATCCCAGGCTTTTTCAAGTTACAAAACCAATATGGCAATGCAGTGTATATATACTGAACTGCTAAGCCAATTAATCAATTAAAAAGTCACAAATTACAATAATTAAAAAATCAATTGATTGATGCATTTGTCAAAATAACTTAGGATATTCTAAACAGCTTAAAGGTAATACGATACAAATTGTGTCTGCCTGAAACTAAAGTTCAAGGTAAAAAAAAAAGGTTTCTTTCAACAACATAACAAAAATAATTAAAATGGTAATAAATGAATAAATCAAATACATATGACAACTAGTTGTATGTTCGAAAAACTGTCAGAGCTTTTAACTAGTAATAGTTTAATAACAGTAAGAATAATAATGATAAAAAACTAAAAAGCCATGTCCTTCAGTTCTACTGTCAAATCACAAGGAAATTCTAAAAACCACCAGGGGAATACAACTCAGACAAAGCAAAAAATATGCAAATGTGTATGTAAAAAGTGATAAATGATAAGTGCAACAGCAATATGTAGAAGTAATAGTCATAGCAAAGTAAGATGACTAGAAAACATATATTGTATTTTGCTACAATCATGACCAAAAAATGGGGATGCATAATCTATATGCCACTCGACCAAGTCAATGAAAAAGCTTGACAACTGTAACATAACACATTTATATGAATACTAGTAGGAGTAAACAAAAATGTGTAAAAAATATATGTCTGTAACATTGGTGTTTTATATTTTTTACACATTTTTGTTTACTCCTACTAGTATTCATATAAATGTGTTATGTTACAGTTGTCAAGCTTTTTCATTGACTTGGTCGAGTGGCATATAGATTATGCATCCCCATTTTTTGGTCATGATTGTAGCAAAATACAATATATGTTTTCTAGTCATCTCATCTTACTTTGCTATGACTATTACTTCTACATATTGCTGTTGCACTTATCATTTATCACTTTTTACATACACATTTGCATATATTTTGCTTTGTCTGAGTTGTATTCCCCTGGTGGTTTTTAGAATTTCCTTGTGATTTTTTGACAGTAGAACTGAAGGACATGGCTTTTTAGTTTTTTAGTTTTTTGTCATTATTATTCTTACTGTTATTAAACTATTACTAGTTAAAAGCTTTGACAGTTTTTCGAACATACAACTAGTTGTCATATGTATTTGATTTATTTATTACCATTTTAATTATTTTGTTATGTTGAAAGAAACCTTTTTTTTACCTTGAACTTTAGTTTCAGGCAGACACAATTTGTATCGTATTACCTTTAAGCTGTTTAGAATATTCTAAGTTATTTTGACAAATGCATCAATCAATTGATTTTTTAATTATTGTAATTTGTGACTTTTTAATTGATTAATTGGCTTAGCAGTTCAGTATATATACACTGCATTGCCATATTGGTTTGTAACTGAAAAGCCTGGGATCGCCAGGCACGCTTGTTTTCATTTTGTGTGTATTAAAGAAGACTTCTAACTGCTTTGGAGTTGCATTTTTACCAGTTGAACTATTTTCGCATAGAAGTTCTACAGTTGAACTCTTAATTTGTGGGCATATATTTTTTTGCAACTGCCGTTGGTCCAGTACTTTTGGTACACTGATTTTTCGCCTACACTGATTCTTGGTTGGTTTTCTGCTTTGTTTCATCCTTCTATGTAGGCCATCTTACTACTAATGGATTCCCATCTAGACATACTGGGATTATAGTGCCCCTTTACTCATCGCTCATCAGTCCCATCATAGGGTATAATAATCCATGTGGGATGTACCTCAGACTACACGTCCAACAGCTGGGGGGGGGGGTCCACAAATGTACCTCACCAAGGGGAATACTGGCCTCCAACAAATGGCCTATGAAGCCAGACTGCATACACTCCTGCTTTACTCAGTGGCATCTCCTTTACCCAGAGATGATCTCCGCTGACCAATGCAGCCATGTCGAACTCTAGCTTGATGGATATGCTCCACCTATGGGAATCCATGTCACAGTGAGCCACACACTGTAGTGAGCTGACCTTGCCACAACAATAACTGGAAGATGCTGGAGGAACAGCTTCCTGTCACAGACACTACCCATACTTTGGAACAACATCCCTATCTACATTTTACAGAGCCCATCACTAGCACTCTGCAAAAGAAACCTTGAAGGGTGGATTTTGAATGGTAGATGCACCCCAGGGATCCCACCATTGTCTCTGCTCCACAGAGGGATGGTTAATGACTCAATGGGGTGGCAAACAATGACACATTTTGGCTGGGCTTATGAATGGCCTCTGGCAGTTTGCCCAGTACCTACCTATGAATCTATACATACAGTATCTGCATATTCTGATAGCTTAGTTTACTGTTCAGGTGTTGACTTACCTTGTGCCACTGGCTGTTGTGTGTGCAATAGTTGAGGGCTGCCTGTGTTGGATGCACACAGTAGACTGCCTATACATGACAATGTGCAGATAGTCTTGTGTATGTGCCATCCATTTTTATTGTGTGTGCAGGCGGACAAGGGTGTCAGTCCCTAGGTGCCTACACTGTCAGTGTGTGTGCTATACATTCCCTCTTTGCCAAGGCATGGGCATACTGGGCACCCCTCCGTCTGCCTACTGGGGCTGTCTCAGGGTGTTCGTGGTCTGAGCACCTCTGTGCCTGTGGGGACCTTGGCAATGGTGGTGGGCTGTGAGGGCCTTCACCATTCTGTCCCTGCTGCAGCTGTTTTCCCAGGACCATATTGTGTAGAATGGCACACACTGTGAAGATGTGGGCACATGTGCCTGGAGAGTACTGGAAGGTTCCAGCAGATATGTCCAAGCAACAGAACCATGATTTAAGCATCCCAAACACACGCTCTATGATGACTCTGGTTTGTGCGTGTGTCTCATTATGGCACTCCTGCATGGATGTGTATACATTTCTGATGGGAGGCATCATCCATGGTTCAAATGCATAGCCAGCATCCCCCGCCAGGTGGCCATTTGGGATGTCCCCCCTGGCAAATAACCGATACAGCTGTGAGGCATGCCAGATGTGGGATTTGTGATAGCTTTGAGGGCTGCCAGCACACACATACATGATAATCCCCTCGGCATTGCACATGACCTGTCAGTTGATGGAGGGGTATCCCTTGCGGTTTATGTAGCGCCTTCGCTGCTCATCGGGTGTTGACTTGATGTGTATGTGCATGCAGTCTATTGCACCCAGTACCTCCGGGTATTCTGCCACACGGTGGAAGAGACACATATTGCTGGCCAACTCCTCATGCGTTCGGGGGTAGTATATGTACTCATTGGCATGTGGTAACATGGCATCCAGGAACTGATGTAGTACCCTGGATGCCGATGCCTGTGAGATCCCCATGATATCCCCAGTTGGTCTTTGAAAGGTACCTGTAGCTAGTATTCTCAGGCTTACACATACCTTCGTATCCACTGGGATGGGTTCCCCTCTGTTTTTTTCTGGCTGTGAGACGTGGCCGGCACAGCTCCACAAGATGCTGTAGGGTGCCCCTGTCCACCCTGTAACACCCTACTATTTCCAGATCATGTTGCCCCTGGTAGGTTAGCCTAGGTCTGAACACTCTCCTCCTCTTCTGGTGCCTGCGATGGTCGTGTGCATCATCCTCAACACCACCTTCAGTCTCCAACACATGCTGATGGATCAAAGCTATGGCAGCCCCTAACATGTACATAATAAAAGTTCCCTGTCTGTACACACCACTGGTGCAGAGTGTATGGGAATACACACGTGTGAGGTCCTTTCAAACTTTATAGTATTGTGCTATGGATGCTGCTGATGTATGTGGGTGTGTATGAACTATTCCAGCTGCTGCATGTCTTAATTATGGGTTTTGCAATGAGTACTGCAAGTGTGGGGCCTTTACTGTGGAGATCTACTCACCTGCCTTGATTACTCTGTTGCCCTTTAAATCACTTTAGGACCTGGATCCCCTCCCATTATCAGGCATGCATATACCTGCCGTCTTTCTTGTTTTGTACATTCCCTACCCAGTCATGGCGAATTGTGCCTTGTAGCTGATATACTGCATATCGCCTTTGTTCTGCTTTGACGCTTTTCTGTTTTCTTTGCAGTAGGGCCCCTCCCCTTCCCTGTTCTGCAGGTAGCTGCTTGCAGCCTTGTTTGCTATTGTCAATGGCCCACTGTAGGCTCCTAGGTGTTAATTAGCCATTTGTACTCCAATTTCACTGCTGCAGCATTTCCTTATTTCCTTCCTATATCCTTCCTGTTTCAGCTGCAATGCATGACATGCATACCCGATTACTGGGTTTACACATGTTTTCATCTCCGTTCACAGGCATACTCAGTTACCTTGTGTACTCTCGACTAAGCACAGCTATGACCAATTCGACACACCCCTATCCTGCAGCTTTGCCTAGCTAGGGGCAGACCGTTTAACAATGCTCCGATGTGCTTACAGCAATGGCAACACACCCCTCTCTTGATGTCATTTTTAATCTCAAGGGCTCATCTCAGTGTTATAACGCTACATTGTTTTGTGCATCCTTACACCAGCAGGATATCTGCGATTCAGTATTAGTCTTTTCATTTGCGTGGCATTGCCTACTAATTCATAACTACTGTGCATTACACTGTCACTGCCCCTTAGCAACCCTTGCGCCATGAGTATGGTGTAGCATGCCTGCCATTGACTATTATGGGGAAATCGTGATATGTGTTTCACTGCAGTTTTATTTGATATTTTTGTATATTCCTTGCCATCCCCTTTGTGCACCAATGCCCTGCACTTTAACTTCGCGTTAGAGTGGGGATAATATTAAATGTTCTTTTTCATATTTTGTACATGTTGTTTTATGCCAATGGCTATATATTTAGCCATTGGCATATATTAACAGTATAATACATGAGTTTGGTCCGCTGTCATGGCTCCGATTTTATGTTTGAAAAATGTAAACCGTTTTTTTTCGGTTTACATTTCTGCAAGCTTGCACTATACCTGCACCACTTCCTGAATCGCTACATGCCTTCATTTGTATGCTACACTGCTGCGCATGGGGTGATTAGCATACATGCGCCAGGAGCTGTGTGGGTGTGGCGTATGCAGGTAGTGCAAGTGGAAACAGCTCATAACTGAATCGCTCAGTGGCCATATTTGGTGTTAGATCGGCAATGCCTGCACCTGGCGCAAGCTTCATGAATCCCGGGGATTGTATTATTTCTGCACAATGTTAAAATTTACATCATCTCTTGTTTCCTTAATTTTATTCTACCCTATGATTTTCACAATGAGTCATTGGATTGTATTTTCCAGGGTAAGGCATCCCTTTGTTCTATGAGTTGCACACTCTCCTGTTGAAGAAAAGATTCCTAATTTGTATGACAAATGTTTTCCTGTAAGTTAATGTCTGTGTCCCCTTTCCCTATTATATTTTCTATTGCAGACTGTATTTTTTAAAGTTCCCTAACATAATCCTGTGCACACTTCTCAGTTTGTCTGTGTCTCTTCTATCTTTAGCACCAGATATAGTACCTTAAGTCACCATTTATAACTTTCCCCTATATCTCCCGCACTCTCTTCTGGTTACATTTTTATCCAATTTCTCCAGCAGTCTACTCTACAGTTACCCAAGGATTGCAGGAAGGCATGTACTACACAAACTTTCCTCATTCGATCTTGTTAAAGTTGACTTCATTAAGTAGTATACAAGAATTGCAAGATGCTATTTGCTACTGAAAATAGCTTCAAAGTCCAGACAAGTAAGTTAATAGTTTGCAGACCTTAACTATTGACAAAGCAACCTTTCCCTGTAGATAATGGAACAGTATTATGTTATTCTGTGATCAGATGCATGTACACTACTTTCACTGAATTAGACAAAGAATGAGTGACTGTGGCATGTCTTCCTTCAGTAGATATTACAGATATGTGAAGGAAAATGAATCTGCCAGTATCATGCATCACATAGGAATGAATGGTGCTCACCACTTTCCTCACATGTTAATACATTGTGACATGGCTGCACTCACTGATTTAATTTCTGAGACATAAAGATTTCATATATTAAATGGCATTATACTCTTATGATTGTAGCATATTACTGAGACATAATCAATGGACTCAAAATAGCTTTTCAGCTTGTGATTGACATAATGGACACAGTTTGTTTTATGCAAGGAGATTTGTGGAAGGCTGGTCTGCTTTGAGATGACATTCCTCTTCCCTGTTCAAGTACTATGGTTTTGAAGAGAAAATCTCCAGCCCTCTAGTGCCATTTAGGCAAGGTAAAACTCAAAGTTAAGGAAATCCAAAACTGATATCATTGCTAGAATCTCCTTGTGTTCTGACTGAGAGTGCTTCTCAAACAATCTGGAAATATAGAGCTGATAAGTATATTTTTGGCACTTTAACTGTTCAGAGTTCTGCACTGTCTTTATTTTTGCTGGACTGAATTATTTATATATTTCCTGGCAGAATTTTGTTTTCTGATCTGTGCTGAAACTTTTTTCCTTCCATTCTCCCAACCCATTGCTATTGTGTTCTTAAAGTTGGTGGCTTTTGCAGTTGCCTGCCCCTACTGTACATTTGGTCTTGGACACTTCTCCCAGTCCCATCTCTTTAGCTCATTTTATCTAATACAGAGATAATTTGGGAAGGTCAAACCTCTTAGTCCCTTAACCTTGAATTATCTTTTGTTACTGCTTTCTCCTTTTTTTGCTTTATACAAAAAATACACTTTATTCAGCTGCTTATATATTTCTAATTTGTGTTTCTTCCTACTACTCTGTTGCTTCATCTTGCCTTGCTTTGTCCTGCTACTTGCTGCCTGTTCTCTAAAGTGTTCAACTGGATCTTTTCTGTTGCATTTATTACTGCCTGTTTATAGCCTGTCTAAATTGTTAAGTGTTATTTTTAAGTGTTATTCTAAGCTCTTAGCTTTGGTTTAAGCACCTGGGCTTTAGGCCCACCCATTAACTCTCCCTGGCCTTTCTCTCTCTCAGATTTTGGCAAATATGGATGGATAATCTCCTACAGTTTCTCCTGCCAGTCTGGTTTATTTGGACATACTGAGACAGTGTAGCAACTGCCTCATGTACATGGAAAACCATCTACTACTACCACTTAGGAAAACAATTTGTGAGAAATGCAATTACATTAGGAACCTAGAGTCCAAGCTCTCTCACCCTCAAGCCAGTATATCTGGCATAAAAAGGTTGTTAACACAATCAGTACACCTCAAACATCACCCATACCTACACAACACACACCTACATATGCGGAGGTCCTCCACATAAACATACCCAAAGAAAGGAGACCTCCGTGGCAAAACACACGTGATCTCTACAGCCCTCCATACCACATACCATGCATAGTCCACACACCTCTGCCTCACAGCCACTAAGACTTCACCATAAACCCAACATATTAGTCATAGGAGATGCCATTGTGAGACACATAGATGTGCCTCTCACCAGGCTGGATAAGGCGAAAGTCACAGTTAGTTGTCTGTCAGGTGCCAGAATCCACCATATCACACACACGCTCAAGTCTCTCAAACAACAGGTACTGTTATGACCCTGTCAATGTCCATGTTGGTGTGAATGACTTGAGATGTACCTCTCTGGACTATATGAAGAGAGACATGATTGAGCTCACTGATTATGTGTCCCAGGCAGGTATGTCCATAGCCTTAAGCAGCATTCTGCCATTACCCAGAATGATGCCTCAATACAAACAGAAAATTATTGACTTTAACAATTGGCTTAGTTTCTGGTGTCATTCCAGGGGAATCAAGTACCTGACAGCCTGGGAAGATATGATCAACAAACCATGATGCTTTGTCAGAGATGGCCTACATCTGTCTCACTTGGGCTTGAGGCTTCTGGCAAAGGCTCTTGCCTCCCCTATAGTGCCTTTTTTAGGAAATGTGATGAGGTTAAAACTACCAACATAAACATTTAAAAAAAGACATAAATTAAAGGTCATGCTGCTAAATGCTGAGTCTAAACATGAAACTGCACTCATTGCAAGCATTCCTAACCCTAGAAAATGCTGACATCTGTGCAGTCACAGAAACCTGGTTCAAAGCTGCAGAGAGCACCCCAGCCTTACCTAGTTACTCATCCTATCATACATTTAGACCCCAAACTGTGGGCAGTGAAGCCAAACGAGGTAGAGTTTCAATATACATAAAAGCCATACACACCCCCAGGCTGGTCAAACAGTATGACACACAGGAGACACTCCAGGTGCAGTTAACCATTGAGAAAGACCCCTATTCAAATCATAGCTAGCTACCAGCCCTGAAATCTGACTCAAGATGCCCAATCCACCTATTTGGACCTGTTTAAATCTATCAATATTCAACCCTTTACTCTGCACCTGGGTGACTTTAACTTCCCAAACATAGATATAAAGAACTAATCATGCCTGAAAACAAATGTCCAGATTCCTTGATTTTGTCAATGCAAATGCCTTGGAACAGATAGTCGGTACACCCACAAGAGGTGATAATATCTTGGACTTGGTATTAACCAACATGAGTAACCACTGCAGCATCCCTATAGTATCATCCTCCCTGGTAAGATCTGACCATAAAGTGGTCACTTTTGAAGTCACCATCTCCCATAACCCCCCTCTAGATAGGATCAGACATTAAAACTTCTCCAAAGCTGATTACAGCCTCTTGTGGGATGGGATAAACAGCTTCACAACCCCCTCCCCCCTGTAGGAACTGACACCAATATCCACAAATACACCAAAGCACTATACGAGCATTTATATAGATGCATGGAATCAGGAATACCCAACAGGACTAAATCGTCCTCTGCAAAGAAGAGGAAACCTGTTTGGTGAAAATCTGAAATAAATAAATTCTACAACAAAAAGAAAACATTGCTATCCAAGGCCAAGAATGAGCAGATGCCTAATTTGAAGCAATGTCTCCTTAGCCTGAACAAACAGATGAGTGCACTAGTGAAATCCTCCAAATCAAGCTTGAGTCCAGATTGGCCACATATACTAGAAAAAATCATAAGGCCTTCTTCACATATGTCCACAACCTCAAAGGAAGCACCCAGATCTGTTCAGAACCGGTGGTCAAGGACACCACATATACAGATGCCATAGATATAGCAAAGTTGCTGACTGACAGATTCAGTGAAAACTTTGCCCCTCTGTCCCCCAATCAGTAAATCAGGATATCCCCAGTACCTGGCCCCTTCCAGTTATATCTAGGGAACAGGTCAACACTGCTCTCTCAAAGGCAAAAAAATACAGCCTCCATGGGACCAGATAATATCCCAAGCTGCATCCTACATGTACTCAGGCATAAACTTGAACACCATTATGCACCCTATTCATCCCAAGATGGACTACTGACTTCATCCCAGCTGAGTGGAGGACAGACACTGTCATCGCTTTACACAAAGGTGGAGTATCCACTGACCTGGGAAATTATAGACCCATCAGCCTAACTAGCCTGATCTGCAAGACCATGGAAAGGATTATCATCGTAGACCTCATTAACAAGGGCATTGGCAACCTATAAACACTTGATCCCACACTGTTTGGCTTCATCATGGGGAGGTCAAATCTACTAAATTTGGTTGACTTCTTTGCGACAGTCACAAAAGCCATGGATGAGAAGATGGTGCACACCACCTACCTTGACCTGGCCAAAGCCTTTAACACTATTCCCCACCCGGGCATAATAGATAAACTGTCTCAACTAGGCATCAATCCATATGTTACTAGATGGGTAGCAAACTGGCTCACTGATAGAACCCATGTAGTCAAAATAGGGGAAGCCACCTCAAGCAGTAGACCAGTAACAAGCGGCGTATCCCAGGGTTCGGTCTTGGGGCCTCTGTTATTCGGGATATACTTTTTTCTGAGGTGCAGGCCAAAACCAGTGGGCTATGGCTGACCAAGTTTGCAGATGATTGCAAGCTGGATGCTGTCATCAATTCCCCTAGTGATGTGGACATCCTCCAAGAAGGTATCACTCAGACAGATGACTGATGCCAGAAACATGGCCTCAAGCTGAATACCAAAAAATGCATCATCATCCTGTTTGAGGAGATTGACATCCCCACAAATTATCACATTAATAACAATGTCCTAAGCACACAATCGATCGTGAGGGATTTGGGCACCTAGGTTGATAGCAACCTGACTTTTGACCATCACGTAGCTTCCGTTGTATGGAAACCCTTCTACATGGCCTACCTCATAATTAAGAGTATCTCATCCAGGGACAAGGAGGTCATAACACCCCATGTATTCTTCACTTATAAGGCCCATTATTGAGTACAATCCTCCTTTCATCATATACCTCTCAAAGCACATGCAGCAGCTGGAGAGACCACAGAGGTTCCTTACCATGTGACTCCAGGGCCTCAAACATCTACCATACACAGATAGACTAAAAGCCCTATCCCTCTACTCAGTTTCATACAGACTCCTAAAATATGTCCTCTATCTGGCATACAAGGAGATCATGGACCACACCTTGATGGGACTACTGCATATCCACAAGTCAAGCTCCACTGGAGTAACTCACACAAGTGACCTCAACCTGGTCTGTGACTTGTTGGTAGGACAGATTTGTGTCCCAGAGACTCCCCCATCTATGGAATAGCCTCCCCCTCCACATCAAGTAGAGTACCTCTCTACCCCTTTTTAAGGACAACC
Source organism: Protopterus annectens (assembly GCF_019279795.1). NCBI lineage: Eukaryota > Metazoa > Chordata > Ceratodontiformes > Protopteridae > Protopterus > Protopterus annectens. The sequence goes on from NC_056735.1 coordinate 1,039,712,009, forward strand.
TAGATAACTGGATGGGAAACAGAAAATATACCCCTGTGATTCCACTTGTGTCCCTGCTGGACAGGAGCACTGGGTACTGATTTGTCTAAACATGGGGTAAACTCTTGGCTAGGCTTATAAGGGCCTCAGGGCCAATAGCCTAGTAACCTTCTATGATCCTGTGATCCTATGATATTTAATATATCAGGCAATGTACCACATCATTTCTTTATTTAGTGCCAGAAACCAAAAACTGTAAAATACACTATATAGCAGATACCCCCACTGCATCATTAGTGTAACTTTTCTCAGAAATCTAACAAACTATAACTATATTGAAGATGTTCTACCAAACTCTCACTCAGATCTGGTATAGCTAGTGCATGATTGTCCATTTTCCCTCTCAGATTTCTAAAACTTGGATAGCTGAAGTTCAATGCCAAGAGAAAAGTATTAAGCGGACATAAATAATACAATATAACATGTAACTGAGTGTTGTGGAGCACCATGTTATATCTCTTCCATACTTCAAAGGTGCATGAAGACTGCCTTACAGAGTATGACAACATAATTATCAGGTCTGTCACATTAATTGTTGGGGGACTTTAGTTTCCCCACCAGTGACTAAGATAGTTACATTACCAAGAACAAATACACATACAAAGTCTCATAAACATAGATAAAACAAACCCCAGATTACTTGAAGAGCATACCAAAATATAAAACAAATATGAAGACACTGTAATTCAAATAGAACTGATGACTTTAAAAATGTTAAGCATTTTTATCACAGATAGTGAAACCTTTTGAGCCATTTTTTCGTAAATATTTTAAACACCTTTAACAATATTTTTTTAATATTTTTCTATATTTTAGGTTCTTCTTTGTAATGTCTGATTAATATATGCATACAGTTAGTTTTAGGTAATATTCTACATCATTTATTTTCTCTGTTATTTCTAAATCTTTCCTTCTTTAACTATAAATTCTTCCATGCAAATTTCCTTAATTCTTTCTTTGGTTATTATGAGATATTTTATTTCCTTTAATTTGACATCTGTTTATTATATCACATACTGTACAAATTCCTCTCCTCATTAATCAGTTCTACCATACCTGCATTGTCTTTCTCCAGGTTCAAACTGACCCACATCCTGAGCCAGTGTGGAGATCAAGGATGGTGGTGGTGCAACATTGTACTTCTGTCAAGGAATGTGCCCTAAACTCCTACAACATGTAGCAGCCTTACAAGTTCTGTAACTGTGCCTTTAAAAGGTGCATATGTGTTTCCGTACATGTGAAACCTCCCAACAAAGTAGTTTACCACTTTTGGGGCAGACCTCAACAGGCTCTTAATTCTGTTGTTGAAGTCAGCCTAGGCAGCCTTGCTCCACCCAGGTTGGACGAGCACGTATTATCAGCTCACTCTCATTTTCCCCCACCTGGTACTTTTTTGGCATGTATGACGCTACCCAAACATTGGTCTTCTCCAGTACCTTATGGTTTTATCCCTCTGCGACAAAGGGGGTGAGAACAAGCTCACAGTTTTGTCAAAACATTATCTTCTGCAACTGATACCAGTACTGAAGTTTATGTTATACCTTGTGCTTGAAGTGCAGCATGCAGGCACCAAACGACTCTCTGGGAGACACATACCAGCTTTTTAAATTTGTGAATTTTTATTTTGCGTGTTTCCAGTTTGTACAGCTATGGCAGCTCAAACTTTTGACCCAATAAAAGGTGAATACATTTACACATGATACCTACTGAAGATGTAAAAATGCACAATTTTGTACCAATGCCATATATCTATTTTATACTGTCATACACATATGAAGGAAAATTTGTCATATATGTTTTGCATTTTATTTCATAGAGCACAATAGAGGTTCATTTGTATTCTATTAGAATGAATCAACTTGAATCACAGTATAGTCTAATAAACTTAAAAATTGTTTTATTTTTGAAAAAGTAATACAAACTTTCAGATGATCATCAAGAAATTTTTAATATAACAGTGATAAAATCTTACAATAGATGCAGCCAGTAGCCTTGCAAGCACACTACAGAAAACGGTACAGGTAAAAGAAACACATAATTCAGGAAGCTGTGAATGACAAGTTCACACAGTTACAAAAAGCAGCAATAAGTGCTAACAAGATATTGTGATATAAATCAGAGGCATTAATGAAAGAGGATGATTGCAATAGGCTCCTCACATAAATCATTGAACATAATTTTCCCTATGACTTAATCTGGATTTTTTAGCTCTAAAATAAATGTTGTGGTGTAAGCCTTTCCTCATACACTCTGTGCTAAAATAAATGGAATTAAATTTACAAAAAGAGAAAAAAGTTGACATAGAAAGAAAGGGGACATTCTTTAGAATTATTTATGCTTTCAAAGGAAATATGCATTTACATACAGAGAGTAAGCCAGTAAAAGTAAGGACATTTTTTATCAAATTATTACAAGTAATGGCTTCCAAGTGCAGGCACTAGTAAATGGAATAAACAGTAGTACCCCACGCATATGCCAAGGAAGGATGAAGCTCTGGTCAATTAGTAGCATGAATTTGGAGTGGGGGCAAGCTGGGGATGATGTCAGTGAGAGAGGCTGCCTGTACTGTGGCTCACCTCTTGAGTCACACCTAGGGGAAGTACTAGATGTCACTCCCATTGAGCAGGATTCTGCAGAGCACATGCTTTCCTTATGAAATTTACTAGCTATATAGCAAGGCAGAGGATTAACATGTTTAAAGGCGCGCATACTTCTGTGTGATTAGACAGTTACAGTTACAGTGAAGCTCAAATGACCTGCCAAAGGGATTAAGAGGGGAAAACCCTCCACAGGGAGAGTTGGGAGGTACATCTGTCCCACTGACTGGCTTTTTTCCCTAACACTTGTCCCTCACTTCTCAGAAAAGACACAAATGGAGAGCTCAATCTGTGAAACAAATGTACATTATAGTTGCACCTTAAGGAAGGTCAGGTTGAATGGAGACTACTGAGTTTAACAACGAGGAAGGAATGGTGAACAAACTCTCAAATGTCCATGAGTCTTGTCTAATCTGGGACTAAGAGGGACTGAGCTTTCCCTGTGAGCCTATTCACAGCTACAGAGAAGAAACAAGTGACCATTTGAGTGGCACAAGTTGAGCTACTGGATCAGCTGAGTAGATGGAAAAAAGTTGAAATAAATAAATAAATTGAATATATACATATCTATCTATATATATATATATATATATATATATATATATATATATATATATATATATATATATATATGTGTGTGTGTGTGTGTGTGTGTGTGTGTGTATATACACATATGTGTGTGTGCGTGTGTGTGTGTGTGTGTGTGTGTGTGTGTGTGTGTGTGTGTGTGTGTGTGTGTGTGTGTGTGTGTGTGTGTGTGTGTGTGTGTGTGTGTGAGTGCGTGTGTGAGGAGAAAACTCAATTTTATTCTAAAAAGGCCTTAGATTCAAATGTTCATTTGTAAACTAATTGTAAACTTGCAAGAACCCACACCTTTGGTTATTCCCTGGTTAACTGCAGGGCAGCTGACAAAATCACTTTGGTGAGATGGAACAGCCAAAAGAATCAATTGTCTTCATGCCTGTAACTCCCCTGATGATCAAGCTTATGCCATTTACCAATAAAGTGACTGATCCATTTCCCCAGTGTGAGGAACCTACACTTTATTCATTCCTTATAGTGAGGGTTATTCAATCCAGGAGCAGTGCCATCATCTCCATGGCTGATCAGAGATTTTCCCATTAAACATTACATTCTCTGCGCATGTCTGTTGATGTCCAAAGGCTGGTGTTCAATGAGCCTTTGCAGTGTACCGCCATGCCTCTATGTGACTTGATCAATTGGTTTTGTCCTACCTTGTGGACAGGCATCTCTGCATGGTCCTCCTCCCCATATCCAGGAGAGATTCTACTACTGAGGGTATGCACTATGCTGATGCCCCTCTACAACCCCTTATGAGGGATGAGCACACTTGAGTCTAAGTTCTCTTTTTCTCTCCTCCCGTCTCCCATGCCAGACTCAAAAGGTACTTCAGTAGGTAGTTGAGCTCAGGTCATTTAAGTCATGATCAAGACTTTTTCACTGTACATCAACTGAGCTGGCACAAGCCTAACAAAATGCCCCCTTTCTCAAAAACCTTGCAATAACTAAAGCATTAAACAGATGTACTCTGTCAAATACCTAGGTATCACAGTTAACCCAAGGCTTCCTATGTTTTTTCTTTTCAATTACATAAAATACAATTTTTTTCTACCATGTACACCTATCAGAATGTTTCCCGTTTCTTTTTTCCAGGATACTGAACTGTTATAATCAAATATATCTTATAGCCCAACTGCATAAGGTTAACCTGAAGGAATTACAAATGCTCTCTAATATCATAAGCTGCTTTATTCTACTTTTACATTCCACTGTGCCATTTGGCTTTTTGTAAAAGAACATGTATAGATCCTCCTCAGCCTTAATCAAAAGGCACTTTATAATGTCTCACCCCCATGCCCCACCCCCTATCCCCTGCCAGGCCATAGGTTAGTTGCATAGAACACACTATTCAAACTACAATCCACTATTACTACTACCATATCCACAATTCATCATGGTCTACCAATTCTCAGAACAAATCTCTGGGGTTCCCTTCTAATGAACATTGCTAACTACTCCTTCTGCAGCAAATTCAGAAGTATTACAACTGACTACCTAAAGAAATGGATTGCCTGACATTGCTTTAATGTGCTCACAGTCAGTTGCACATAGATCTCCTAACAATCTCTTATCTGTATATAACTACACTATTACACAGCCATGAAACTGTGTACTCTACTATTTCCCATTTGTTTTGTTTCCTACTATATGTCCTTGTCTAACCCAACATCTCTGTTTTTCTGATTAAAAAGCATAAGTGAAAGAAACACCTCAAGCAATCAACAGCTATATTCTTTTGTCTTGCATCTGTTATTACTGGATATGTGCAATTAAAAAAAAACAAAGTAAATGCAATATAATGTTTCACACTTTTACTCCTTGGCAAATGTATTTTGTTGCAAATATTGTTATGTCTGCTGTATAACTATCTGACTTAATTTACTTTTATTAATCCTTTATTTCATTTTATTTATGGGCAGTGCCTGAAATCATTGTTCTGTGATCAATTCACTACACCACTATACAAACAAATAAACAAACAAAAATGTACAAATACATGGTCATACATATGCACTAGATGCTCAACTATAAAAATGAATAAATAAATGAATAAATAACTAGAGTTTGCAACCTATTGCCTTTTAAGAGGTTGACTGTCATAACCCATCATGGTATTTTCTACATCCAATGTATGTGTCAAGATTATTTATGGAAAGGTTAATGAAGGACTTTTTCTCCTTGCAATAGAGCATACTATGCTACTTTTTCCTACCTATACCTTACCTAGTTTTAGATTTGCCAGTCAGGTGCTCTTTTGCAAAAGGGATCTAATACTCCAAGCCACCCAGCTAATAAGCAAATAAACAAACAAATTGCATCAAAAGATGTGCAAAGATTATAGAATACTGAGTTTTATTCTATAAGGTGTTATAGAACGAGTACCAGTAGGATTGAAAGGGAAGGCTTACAAGAGGGAACGAGACCAGCTATATTATATGAGTTGAAGATGGTGGCATTGACAATAAGGCAGGAGTCAGAGGTGGAGTTTGCAGAGTTAAAGATGTTAAGATTTGCACTGAGTGTGACGAGGATGGACAGGATTAGGAATCAGTATATTAGAGAGTGAGCTCAGGTTCGAAGGTTTCTAGGCAAAGCCAGAGAGGCAAGATTGCATTGGTTTGGACATGTTCTGAGGAGGAATGCTGGGTATATTGAGCAAAGCATGCTAAGGATGGAGCTGCTAGGTAAGAGGAAAAGAGGAAGGCCTAAGATAAGGTTTATGGATGTGGTGAGAGAGGACATGCAGGTGGTTGGTGTGACAGAACAAGATGCAGAGGACAGGAGGAAATGGAAACAGATGATCCACTGTGTCGACCCCTAATGGGAACAGCCAAAAGAAGATTCTATAATGTGCCATATGTGTGAGGTACAAAGTGGTGTAACTATCTTCCTGGAGTATACATAGGTGCTCTTTACAATTAGATGGGCTGCAGAATATATATATCTGTCCTCTCAAACACACAAGGCTCAACATTTACATTGCCTCTAGATTTTAAATGATGGTTTCAGTTTTTATGATTTTGACATTTACTTCTTAATCTTAATTTATGTCCTTCCTTGCATATTCTAATGATATTGCACTTGATACATACAGCATGGCAATAATTTCCTTAACAGGAATAGTGGTAAATAGCACGGAAAGGCCAATTTATGCAATATGCACTTTCCTCTTCTCATGTGCTTTTGTCATACCTTCAAAGATGATGAAACTTACCAAAGGTAAGCCCAACAACATCAATGAACAACATTGGAGTTTTAGGCACACCAGATATACCAGTGCTTGTTATTTTAGTTACAGAATTGCGCATTTAAAACTTTGACAGTATAGATACTCACTTTATATCAAATTCAGAAACAGGGCATTGACTTTGACTTTCCTGGTATTCATAATTTTAGAAAAGCAACACTCACGAAAGCAGCAAATCTGCCTTCAACAACAATAAAAATATTGTCACTACTGTTTATTTGAAGTATAGCTTACACCTGATGTCTCAGCTATTTTCACTGTGAAATGCTGTTATGAACTAAAGAAGTTCTGTATGGAAAAATATGTTAAGCACCTTATTGTGTTGGAAAAGTAAACCTACATAGTGGAGAATCATTAGAAATGAGTTCAGTTTACAGGAGCTGCCCTAGGATTGGTGTGCTCTCTCTGATCTCTGGAGTGAATCCAAATGAAATCCAAGGGATCCTTTGAAATCCACAGAAAAATAAGTATTTTTATTCACTGTACTGCATTTTAAACCATACTGCAGTGGTGGTGCTGCAGTAGCGTTGTTGCCTCACAGTTAGACGTTGCCCGTTCGATTCTCAGTTAGAGCGTCTTCTGTGTGGCGACATGCATGAATGGGCGTTCCTTCATTGAAGGCTGTGCGTTAGGCCTGGCAAGCCAGCACATAAAACTCTACTGCCAATCATTAGTGGGCCGGAGTTCCGCTGTGGCGACCCCTAACCGAGAAAAGCCGAAAGACACAAACAAATTGCATTTTAAACCATATATTACTGAATTGCCACCTACTTTAAACTGCTTTTAGCCATTTTAACTGTTTTGCTGTTTCATTGTTTCAACTGTTTGCTGTTTGAGACTGTTTTTCCTGCACTTTGTATTTCTAGTATTTGTATATTTTATAGCATAGGCTCGAGTCACATTTGCTGAATCTAGACTGTTTGGCATTATCTGAGCATTAAAACCAGTCATTATACATTTGAGGGCCGCCTGCACTCTTGTGGCAGAAGAGTGTCACAAATGACCCATTGGAATAAGGCTCAGTATTAAGCATTTCCATTGGCCAGCTTGTTTGAAAGTTGCTTAACTTAGCTTGTATTTAGGCAACACATTTGCAAGCACCTGTGCTCCGTTTACAGGAGCTGCTCTAGGATTGGAGTGCTCTCTGATTTCTAGAGTGAATCCAAATTAAATCCAAGGCATCCTTTGAAATCTGCAGAAAAGTAAGCATTTTTATTCACTCTACAGTACTTATAAACTGTGTATTACTGAAATGCTGCCTACTTTTAACTGTCTTTAGTCATTTTAATTGTTTTGCTGTTTCACTGTTTCAAATGTTTGCTGTTTGAGACTGTTTTTCTTACACTTTGTATTTTCTAGTACTTGTGCATTTTATAGCAAAAACTAGATTCAGATTTGCTGAATCTAGACTGCTTGGCATTATCTGAGCACTAAAATCAGCCATCTTACATTAAGATGGACCCTGCACTCTTGTGGCAGAAGAGTGTAGCAAAAGACCCATCTGAGTTGGAGATTGTTGGACTAGGGCTTAGTTTTGAGCTTTTCCATTTGTCAGCTTGTTTGAAAATTGCTTAACTTGTTTTGAAAAAGGATTCTCATAGTTGCTACATAAGCCCCATATTTGCACAGGTTTGCACATGTTTTGACAGAGCTCCACAGAGTCTGGTGACCAGCCAGTGCTCTACTATCTTCATCTGAGCAATCCAAGCCATCTGTTTGCCCATAGTGCACCTTCATGCAGCACCAGGCAGTGGAGGTAACCATTGGTGGTTATAGATGCAAAAGCTAAAGTAGATTTATTTTCCCATAGAAGCTGCCCGTGCCCCAACTGAGGAGTCCCTTAACTTGTGTTTAGCTGCTCTGAGAGCACCTCATCCGGGATTTTTACAGCATTTGCCACTTTAACTGAAATCTCCTAATTCCTAATAGTCTAATAGTTTCATACCTCTTGACAGCCCCAGTAATACAGACCCAGCATTAATCCTCCAATTAAACCACATCCATCCTCATTAAAGTAAGGAAATTTACACCTAGTATTATGGATGGCCAGTTCTCCTCCATTTCTTCTGCCAGTGTGATTGGTATGGGAATACTGAGGCAGTGTAGTAATTGCCTCATGTTCTCCGACAACCCACTACTCTTAAACCACTCAAGCTAAATTTGTGAGAGATGCGTATGCACTAAGAATTTGGAATCCTTTCTCTCTCATTCACAGAACAGTGAAACTGAGCAGGTTGTCAGCCCACATACTACACCTCCTGCACAAACCACACTGTCAACACATAAACCATCATAAGTGGAGGTACTCGCCAGAAATTTACCTAAACACCAGATACCTTTGAAGACAAACCTAAACCAAAGAATGAACCTGGATGCCACTGTTCAGCAAAACAATAAAGCCATGGAGAGAAATGTAGGCAGACTTCCGTTTAATAGTAAGAGCTACAAAACAACAAAACACATAAACGTATTCAACACTTCGTTTTTGTTTCTAGCACTTCCTCAGATGTGGGCTGTCACAAACCAATCCACCACAAATAGTAAAATATCATGACATCACTAATCAATTAACCAATAGTATTGTTTAAAAAAACGTTAAAATGTTTTAAAATATTATTCTCTCCGTGGCTTTATTGTTTTGCTAAACAGTGGCATCCAGGTTCATTCTTTGGTTTATTTGTGCAATTTTTCCTTGTTCGCCTGCTTTTTGGATTTATTTGAACACAAACATGCTACACCTAATACAGTACCTATAGTACTCAATACACATAAAACCGCAAGCACAAGTGTCTCACCAAACAACACACCAAAGAATAACTAAACCAAATTTTTTGGTCATAAGTGACTCTTTAGTGAGACACAGAGATGCCCCACTCACCAGGCTGGACAAGGAGAAGATTACAATCAGCTGTCTGTCAGGTGCCAGGATCTGCCAGATCACACATGCACTCAAGTCTCTCCACAACAAATACTGTTATGATTCCATCATAGTTCATGTTGGTTTGAATGGCATGAAATATATCTCATTGGATTATATGAAGAGAGACATGACTGAGTTCTCTGAATATCTTTCTTAGGCAGGTATGTCCCTAGTCATGAGCAGCAGACTACCTTCACCTAAAATGATACCATACTGTAAACAAAAAGTGATTGAGTTTAACAATTGGTTTAGTTTCGGGTGTCATTCTAAGGGGATCTAGCGCCTGTCAGCCTGGGATGACATGGTAGATAGACCACGCTGCTTTGCCAGAAATGGTCTTCATTTGACATATCTGAGATTTTGGTTACTGGCTAAGGCTCTTGCCTCCCCCATAGTGCCTTTTTTAGGCAATGTTACAATAGAAACATTTCTGACATAAAAATATCTTCAAAAAGCAACCTCAAGGTTATGTTGCTAAACATTGGGGTGCTAAACCTAAAACTTCACTCACTAGAAACAGCCCTCATCTGAGAAGATGCTGCAATCTGTGCAGTCAAGAGACTTGGTTTAAGGCCACAGTCAAGAGACTTGGTTTAAGGCCAAGGAAAGCACTCTGGCCATACTGGGTAATAATGCCTTCCACACAATCAGACCACAAACTGAAAGTGCGAGAACTAAAGGACGTGGAGTATCAATACTCGTCAAAGATAAATATACCTCTAGATTGGTTAAACAAAATGATTCCCTTGAACTAATCCAGGTCCAATTGACTGTATGTAAGACACCTCTTCAAGTTATTACCAGTTATTGAACCCCCTCCATGAACCAGGATACCCACACTGCATACTTGGAACTTCCTGAATCACTCCAGACACCCCATGTGTGCAACTCTCCATAGTGAGGTCTGATTGTAAATAAGTCTCATTAGAAGTAACAGTAACATCTGACCCCCATTAGCATCAACTAGACTAAAAAACTTCTCCTTAGAATAAAACCAATTACAAACTAATACATGCCAGCATTAATAGCTTAATAGCCCCTGTCCTCAGTGATGGGATTGACACCTACACTGAGATTTACACCAATGCCTTGTATAAACATCCATATAAGTGCATTGAGTCAGCCATAACTTATGGGATCAATACAAAATCCTCAAAGAAAGAACAAGCCTGCCTGGTGGACATCCGCCATTAACAGGTTATACAATAAGATGAAGAAATTGCTGTCCAAGAGCATGATGGAATGGTCTCTGAACTGGAAGTAGCTTCTCCTTGGCTAAAACAAACAAATAAGACACCTCATAGGGCATTCTAAAGCTAACTATGAATCCAAATTAGCCTCCTTTGCTAAGGATAACCATAAAGCCATCTTTAGCTATGTCAGAAACCTTAAAGGAAAAACCCAGATCTGCACAGAACTGGTTGTTAATGGCACCACATATACTGAACCCACAGAAGTAGCTAACCTGCTAGCTGACAGGTTCAATGAAAGCTCCTCCCTCCTGTCCCCACCACACATCCCCCAAAGCATCCCTATGACCTGCCCTCCACTTAGTACCTCTAAGGAGCAGGTCACAAATGCTCTCACCAAAGCCAAAAATACAGCCTCTACGGGACCTGTTAATATCCCAGGCTACTTTCTAAATTTATTAAAACAGGAACTAGCTGCACTGTTGGGTACTCTTTTTAACCATAGTCTAAGCACTGGCTTTGTACATGTTGAATGGAAAACAGCAACTGCCATTCCATTACATAATAGGCACCTCCACAGACCCTGGGAACCATAGACCCATAAGCCTGACCAGCCTATTCTGCAGGCTATGGAAAAAATAATCATTGACCTTATCAACAAATATATAGGAGACCTCAAAATGCTCAAACAAACACAGTTTGGCTTAATTAAAGGGAAACCCTGCTTCTTCAACTTGGTAGACTTCTTTGAGACAATCAGCAAATCTCTGGACAATGGCAAATCCATGCATAGAGCCTACCTGGACCTCACCAAGGCTTTAGACACCATTCCCCACTCAGGCATCATTGATAAACTGACCCTGCTGGAGATCAACCCACATATTATCAGGTGGGTTGCAACCTGGCTCACTGATAGAATGCACACAGTCAAAATAACTGACTCTGCCTCTACCAGCAGTCCTGTAACCAGAGGGGCCCCTATTGTTTGGAATCTACTTCTCAGATGTACAGGCTAAAACAAAAGGCCTATGTCTGACAAAGTTTTCTGATGATTGCAAACTGGGTGCAGTCATGGAGTTCCCAAACAATGTCAACATCCTACAAGAGACTTACACAGACAAATGACTAGTGCCAAAGTCATGGGCTAAAACTCAATGCAAAACAATGCATTATCATTCCCTTCGGTAAGGGTGATGTCCCTGCAGATTACCATATTATTAACAACACCCTAAGCATGCAATCACTTGTGAGAGATTTGGGCACACAGGTTGACAGCAACCTTTCTTTTGACCACTACGTCTCCACAGTGGTAAGAAAGGCTTTCAACACCACCTACCTCATAAGTAAAAGTGTTGCATCCAGTACAAAAAAAGTTATAACCCCCCACTCCTCAGGTCAATAATAGAGTACAATGCTACCTTTGGTATGTACCTTACCATTCACATGCAGCAACTGGAAAGACATCAAAGGTTTCTTACAAAGAAAATTCAGGGTCTTTAGCATATGCCATACATTGATAGACTGAAATCACTGTCACTATAAACTGTGTCTTATAGACTATTCAGAGATTACCTCTGCCTTGCATATAAAGCAATCTCATATCCTGCTCTAATGGAAATACTGCACATTTGTAAATCGAATGGTATAAGATAAACTCATTCTAGGGAACTCAACCTAGTATGTGACATCAACAGGACCTGCTGGAGGACAGATATGTCTCAAAGTGGTTACCTCTCCTCTGGAACAAACTTCCAGTTCAGGTGAAGCAGAGCCACTCACTGACCCTATTTAACCATAATTTGGATGAGAAACCACAAATTCACCCTAGGAGTTTCACCTGTGTCCTTAGACAGGGGCAATAGTTGTTGATTTAATTCTGTTTAATACATCGATATTCTTGGGAAAGGGGGTTGTACTTAGGTTTTTAAGGGCCCTAGGGCCATTAGCCTAGTAACCTCCTATGATCCTATGATCCTATGATTAATCCTATATCTGTTATTTTAATAATCAAGATAACTATACTGAGTATTCAACAGCAGTGAGCAGACATGTTAGTAAAAAATATGTTACTAAAAGCAGTAATTAAGTGCATAATTAAAAGTAAAGCAGCATAAATATAATTCTTTTCAGGGGAGGGCTATGCTCCCATGGGGACATAGTCCCCACATGTCTACTAACTAAATATACTAACTTTAGGATTGCACTACCTTATAGTAAAAAGAATACTTACTTAGATTTGCTAGAAAATACTGCGGTGGTGGTGAGGTAGCGTTGTCGCCTCACAGTTAGATGTTGCCCGTTCGATTCTCAATTAGAGTGTCTTCTGTGTGGCGACATGCGTGAATAGGCGTTCCTTTGTTGAAGGTTGTGCTTTAGGCCCGACAAGCCAGCACGTCAAAATCTACTGCCGATCATTAGTGGACCGGAGTTCCTCTGTGGCGACCCCTAACCGGGAAAAGCCGAAAGAAACAAACTTAGATTTGCTAGAAAATCAAGTACAGCCTGTACCACCACAATAGTGTGAAGTTAAATTTAGAATATTTGGTAAAAAAGGAAGTTGAGGCATATCACTTTTACTAGGGATGTAAGGGGAAGCACAACCCTCTTTCCCCAAATAACGCCTTAATATCGTCATGTTTTTAGTTTTATTGTCATGCTTCAAAGTTTGATTTATAGCTCAGTGCTACACAGTTTTCTTTAATGTGTTGTTCTTGACATTTACAGTTATGGAATTGAAATAGATAAAGCTTGCACTTTTGGCAAGCGCCTTATGGTTTCATATCTGAGAGAACTAGACCTCCTGTGTCTTTTTGTACCTGTCCCATTATGAGTAGTTACATGACTATCTAGAGTAGCATTCCTGCTGGGTCAGCAGAAACACTGTAGGCATGGAGAACAGGTCAGAAGAGATATATTGCCTTGGACTTCAGTAAGCCAAACATCTCTATAACGAATAATAAATTGTATCAAATGACTGCTTGGAAATATGTTTTCCGAGAAAGTGATATCTAAAAAATGTTGGCTTAAAATGTACCTTCCAGACATTGGTTTTTGCATGGAATAAGTGAAAATCAAGACTCTGTACATTCCAGCATATCATAGATTTATATGATTTTTGAAATGTGGTTATAGAAGCAAGTATCATTAAATATATTTTAGCGGTCCATTATGGTCCATTAAAACATATTTTCTAGCTGAACTGTATATACTGCAAACCGTGTTAGCTGAAATATTTCTACAGTTACTTTTTGGCAAAGGATGTAGATTGGTTTCTTAAATAACTTTTGTAACAAATACCTACTTACTAAGCAAGCTGAATGAAAACACCATACTTTTTATAAAAAAATATAAGCTAGTTTTAACAGCAGCTATGAAATTCAATAAGTCTAACAATACTACATTTGTTACAGTAATGCTCCACTAGTCAATATTCATCCAGTTATCATAGTTAAGTAAAAGTCAAAATGTTCACGTCTGTTTGACAGTATATAACACACATAATGAGGGCACATTTTGTTTCTGAATGCTTGCTTAAAAAGATGCTGCCTGTATTAAAAGGGATAACGGTCAGTTATATCTGAAGCATTATATCATAATATATTATATTATAATATTATATATTATATTATTATTATATTATATTAATTATATTATATATTATATTATTTAATTATTATATTATATTATTATATTATATTATATCCGGGAATCATCTCTGTGTCACTGCTGGACAGAGGCACAACAAACTAATGGGCACAGTATTTTTTCATATAAGGGGTGGCGTAAGCCACAAAAATTTGGGCTAGGCTTATAAATGCCTTAGGGCAGATAGCCTAGTATAAACCTATGAACCTATGAACCTATATATCAACAATGTAATTTTAAGTTTGACATAGTTTTTTGGACAGCTGTTTTACAGAAAGAATGGTCACTAATGCCAGTGTAGCTTTCAGCATTTATGGATGATGTAAATTGCTCTAGATATAAATAAATTTGACCGTGGCATATTGTGTCATTGTGCTAGAGATGGCTGGAATTTGACATCTCTATAATTCTTGTTTTCTTCATACATCAAACAACAGACAGGTCAAATTTTATGACAGTTGTTGAAAAAAATCACTGCACAATTGTTTTTAAGTGCTTTTTTGGTAGTTACAATTACTGAAAGGGTTACAACCTAATACAGACTCATCAAAAGTGTTCATTACATTTATTTCCACCAAAACAGGGTATGCATGTTTTAATAAGAAGAAGTAAGAAAAAGGTTATATTATATAAGCTGCAGATAATATCACTCGGAACTACCACAACAAAGTATTTTTACAAAAGCAACCACCACTAATGCCACAGCAGAATCAGTAATTCAAGAAATGCACATTCAAAGAAAGTCATAAATGATTGCTCATTCAAAAAACCTCTCAGTCCCCAGCAAAGAAAGACACCACTCATTCATGAGCAAGCCAAAACAAAAACCAATCATCAATCAATAAATAATGAGTTTGTAAAATTGTCAAGATCTACAACACTAAGAGTAGAATGTTTTCGGTGATGGCAGATCATAGTTTGGTGCCAGTCCAGTCACTCATTTACTTCATAAGCATCTCTTATAGCTACTGTTTGCACACCCTTTTCTTTATACTTCTCATCTGAAGGTACTAACTCCTGAGTAATATCACACACAGGTCATTCATATATTACATACTAGGGGCAGATGGCAAAATTTAAGCAGGACTAATGCAAACAGCATTTGATTTTATTTTTTTTTTCATTTACTCACTGTAGTGTATGGTGATCTGCATGGATCAAGTCCAATTGTGAACTAGAAAGTAAAACAACAATAAAGCTATTTAATATACAACTTACCAAGATGCAATGAAATATGAGACAATTCAGCATAAATTAACACCAAGACAAGATTCAAATGATTCTACATCATGTCAGTTATTGTACTGGCAGTTCCTTTTTAAACTTTAGAGGACTCAGTTCATTGAAATCAACTTGTGAGAAACTGAAAAAAAAATAATAAATGAATAAACTAAAGTGTTTTTTTGAAAGGAAGCCCTCTGTACCCCCTCCCCCATGTAGATGACAAGCCCACCACATTTCTGATGCTTCATAAACCAGCTCCTCAGTTGTGCAATCACATAGGAAAAGAAAAATCTATAACAAAGCAATCAGTTCTGGTATGTGATTAGTAGCTATGATGACAGTGATTACCTGTATTGAAAAACTGATGAAGTCCCATTTAGGGATAAAAGTGCTTATCAGGAATTAAAGGTGAGTAATTCCGATGACTAAGCCTTTTGAGTTTGTTTCTTCAATACCTTTATAGAAGAGAAAATAACATCTAACATTTGGACTGTTTATTATTGTTGCTTAATATTGTAACATTTTAAGTGTTTTTATTTTTCATTTTTACAAATAACAAGGAAGTAAAGTCATTTCTTTACCTTAACTTTTTTGTAAGCTTCCTCCTTGTTCTCTGCTGTGATTTTTGAAAACCGCATTAAAATTGATCATCATTAGAGCAATGAACCTAGTTTATTGAGTTGTTATTCAGCAGGAACTTGACAACATATAGGGATGCCCTTCTTTGCTATAACTGGAAGCAACTACTTATTTTGACAGGTAAGTAGGCTGGAATACAGTTGCCTATTTTCATTTATGATTCAAATTACCTGAAGAAAAACTGAAGTAATACTAAGAGTGCACACTTTAACTGCCTATAAATTGACATATTTGTTATAAAATATATTTCCCAAGTATAAAATGCTGATCTTCTTTGTCTCAGCAAGAACATTTTCTTTCTGCAGAAGATGGAAACTGGAAATATTTTAATAACAAAGAAATTAAACAGAGGTGTTGCACTCCTAAGTGTGTTGTCTTTTTGATAAGATGTTAAACCGAGATCCCATCTGTTTGAGCACATGGTAACTCAGCTGGCACCTACTTCAAAGAGTAGGGGAAGTTTCTTGATGCCCTGGCTGAATTTCCTCTAGTTGAATAAATACAACATCAAGTCACCTCCTTGACAAGAGGCCAATAGCCTGATGAACTCACCCAGACTCTGATACAATTTGCTGTGAGGGAAAGTTTAGTTTGCTTTTGCTTTCTTGTATTTTGTATTATTTTATTGCCTTCTTTTATTTTGTATGTTGTGATTTGTTTTCTTTACACTATGCTTTACTTATATTCTGCTTTTAATTACATATTAAAACTAGGAAAGAGACCACAGCTGTGTCTCTTGTGAATCACACAGAAATTAGAACAGGTGAATTAAGGAGTCACACAAAAGACAGAATAGGTCATTTAATGTTAATTATATGTGAACTGAGAGTGGAGCTGGGAACTAAATCTTTTATTTAAGGGGCAGAATAAAACATTTCAAAGCTTTAGTGGAAAAGCTCACCCAGATTCTGCTACAACTTGCTGTGAGGGAAAAGTTACTTTCCTTTTGCTTTCTTTTTATTTTATATTACTTTATTGCCTTCTTCTATTTTCTATGTTGTGATCTGTTTTCTTTACAGCGTGTTTTACTTGTATTCTGCTTTTAATTGCATATTAAAACTAGGAAAGACACTACAGCTGAGACTCTTGTCAGTCACACAGAATTTATTCCCACCCACCCACTCTGGTGCTGTTGTGTTCTTAAACTCAACTGCCTCTCTAGTTTACTGCCCCTTATATTAATTTGACCGCATATTTCCTTCGATCTCTCTTTCATTGGCTGTTGTGAGTAAGCTCAAAATTATCATTTTGTGAAATCACTCCCCTTCAACTATTTAAATGTATCGGCCATCCCACTGTATTCCATATAACCAGAATACAAAGTGCCCACTCCCTTTCAATCTGTCTTTCTCTTTTAAAACTATTGGCTCTCCTCTTAGACAGCTAAAGCTTAAGTTGCCCCTCTTTCATATTTAACTGCTTAGTGCACACTCCAGTGCTTAGGATATTAACCATGTTTTCCATTTTATCTTTAAAATCTGCAACATCTATTGCAAGACCGCCAATTGCTGGAGACCAAGCATTCTGTCTCTCAGCACTTGTGACACCCCACCACTGGCCCAGTAATCAAGAAGCCTCAATTCTCACCACTGGCAACAGTGGGGGATATACACACTGGGAAGATGACAAGTCTACACACAGTAAAGTGCAATTTCCATTAAGAGCACACAGAGACCACAGTCAGTTTGGTGCTGGTTTCTCTCTCTTTCTCCAGGACCCTATAGGACTACCCAGTGGCCACAGCTATAGAGCTGAGATATCAGCTGAGTGACCAAGCCAAGGCCTACAGCACCCTCTCTGTCCAATCAGTTCTCCATGTCCCTGCCCAAGTAGCTGACACACACACACACACACACACACACACACACACACACACACACACACACACACACACACACACACACTTTGAGGTTTGAGTTTTACACACACACACACACACACACACACACACACACACACACACACACACGCACACACACACACACACACACACACACACACACACACGCACACACACGCACACACACACACACACACACACAAAATATCATTGTGTTTTCTTTATTTTGTTTCCATCTTTCTCTAAACATAGATTTTAGGCCACGCCTAGTTTGTCTTTTATTTTATGCTCACTAAACAGAAAATCACATTAAGTAAGCAAAAGATGACAGCTATTTGCTTTCTTTTTAGTCCATGTTTCATGGGATCATAATATGTTGCTGTGAGTGGTGGACTTTTTTTTTTTTTTTTACTGGACATCTGTACACTAATACTTTTTGCACAACGTTCATTCTCCAACAGGATAGCTATGTGCCCCTGAGATTCACAAACCTTAGCAGTACTGTAGTAAGAAGTTTTACATGTGCAGAGTGTTTTTGATTTAAAGACACACATAATGCAAGTGTTGCATGCTCAGCAGTAGAGTTGGCCACAGTATATGCTAATGGTTGTGCAAGCAAATGGTGAGTGACCATCATGATTAAAATGAGTGGTGCTGTTTATGTAAATGTGTTAAATCAGGACAGTGGAATGCTTCAGAAACATACAAAAAGTGCAGTGTGGTATGCTATCACTAACACTAATGACCACAGCTAAATCATAGTATAAATGTTGTATAGTAACAAAAATATGTTAGGGGCTACCACAGCATTAGATAACATGTATGTGCAAGAAGTTATTATTCCCACTATAAGGAATGGAGATGGGCAGTGCTGTCCCCAGAGGTGCTGATTCATCTGAATGCACTTCAAATTTCAGAGACTCTACTACAGTGACATTGTGGACTGATACTCTGTGGATAAGGATACCAAGCAGGACCTGCTGGACATGTTGGCCTCATCTACTGGAACATGGGAGTTGCAGCTTGCCCATTGCAGTGGACACCAAGATATGTGTGGCCTTACATACATTAGCTGAAGGGACCTCTCATTGACTAAGTGACACAATGTTTTTTTTTTCTATGCATCTACCTAAAGAATACTTCATCGGGTCCTCAGTGCTATACTGCAGAATGTGAGTGGATACATTTGATTTAAGTGCACCACAGAGCAGGAATTATATGATATAAGCTGTTTTTCTGAGGTACCAGTAGCCATAGACAGCATCCAGATTCAAATAAAGGCCTCACCTGGGAAAATGGAAAGAAGGTTTGTGAACTGGAAAGGGTATCGCTCCATTAACTGGCAGATGGTCTGTAGTGCACAAGGTATCATATACAATGTGTCAGTTGGCCCTTGTTTTTAAGAGGTGACTTTCCAGGAGCAGATTGTTGGTGATTACAGATATGCGCTGAAGCCCTGGTTGATGACACTTACCAGAACTAAACAGACCAGTGAAACAACTACACCATTTCAAAAACTAGGGTCAGGATGGAGCATATGTTTGGGGTGCTGATTGTGTATCTTTGTTGTCTGAATGCATTTGATGTTAGCATGCAGTATGACCCTGCCATGTATGCAAAAAAGATATTTTGAGTATGTGCAATGTTACATGATTTCATATTAGGAGACAGTTATAGTGAGGAGATGGGGAGGTAAATGCATCAGGAGCAGCCCCTATCACACCAGGGAGGGCACGGTGAGCCAGATGAGAAGTTGGTGGAGGATCTAGAAATAGGGGATGAATAGATGGAGATGGTCACAGTATGCTGAGGCACTGGAAAGAGGAATCAGCTTGCACACAGCTTTAGTCCATAGTAAAACATCTACATTACAGTGAAAGTTATGCATACAAATGCAGATTGTGCATAACCATGCATACACTGGCAACAATGTCCATCAGATATAGCCAACCTAAGTGACTATATACAGTTAGCAGGACACAGCAACATTTTCACAGGTGTAGCAAAATTAGGCAGTGTCTTTCACAAGGAAATGTGCACATTTTAAGGCCAATGAAATGTAAAAATGCACTTGTGTTTAAAGTCTGGGGAGTTTGGGGGCATTACTGTAAAAGTCTTTGTGCAGGGATCAGTATCACTGGATGTCTGACAGTGTGAATCACTGGAAGGCAGTGGTGATGGTGTGTGCCTCTTGGGACACAGCAGCAGCAGTAGTAGTAGCAGCTGTGCTGCAGCTTGATCTACTGGACATGTCCAGGGCATGCATCGTAGATGGATGAGTATCCCATGAAAGCACCTTTCTATGGGAACTGCATGTCCCATGATTTATATGGGTTGTACAATGAGCCTGGATAGATATTAAGGATACTGCATGTCACTGAAAAAGTCCATTAACAGGCATGCCACTGTTGTGACTGCCATTACCCTGGGCTTGTCCTATGCTGGGCGCAGTCACCTCCAAAATAGATATAGCTGTAGACGTGCTAGCATTGTGTAACTATGATCTATTCTAGGCCATCCACAATAATGACAGCCACCATTCATAGAGGGGAAGCAGATTCGCAGACAGTGCTTGATGCACAATACACAAGCATGAGAGGACATGGCAAGTACTAGTATATGATTTACTCTATTAAAACTATTACATGCACAGAGCCACTGGGCATGCACTCCTGGATGACATACTGCTTACCCTGCATTAGCAGTTCCAGCTCTGATATGACTGTGGTGTTAGTAGCCTGTGTCTACATAATAGCCCTAGGCATATATTGGGCCACAGCAGTTGAAACAGCTACTTTAGGGATATGGCAGTACCCATGTCCATGTCTCAAATGTGCACCAGTTCTTTTCCCCCATAGTGTGTAATCCCCTGCTCTTTGAGGCTTGATGAAGATACTGATGTTTGGTCTGTGGGAGTTATCACACTTCCATGACTGTGTTTGCCATAAAAAATGGGAAGAGCAGTCAAGCAAAGGATTTGGAAAAGCTGAACAAGTGAGCAAAAAGATGTCATTTCAAATTCATTCCAAACAAATGCAAAGCAAATGCACTTCAGCCACAGCATGGGTGGTGGAAAGCATCAAATGGGGAGTGTATAACTGATGGTAAGAGAGCCTGAAAAGGATCTGAAGGTGCAAATCACATCTGGATTGGACAATAAGGAGCAGAGTGAGAGAGCAGTCATAACAAATAGAATTGTGGGGCATATCCTTGGGGAAAATTCCTGAAGACAAAGAAGTAATACTTCTACAGGCAGGGCCTTTATCAGTTAACACTTGACCACTGTATGCAGTTCTGGAGGTCACATAAAGAAATGGATATTGGGATGCTGAAAGTAATTCAGTGAAAATCTACCCGAATTATCAATGGAGTGAAGGTTAATGAATATGATCAGACCTTACAGGTGGTAATATCTTCTTTCCTGAAACCATAAAAGACAGAAAGAAAGATATAATATATGTCTACAACATTACAATAGGGTAATATGAAGGGGTCATTTTGAACAGAAATAATAGGGAATGAGGACCACAGAAGCAGATGGCAAGGACTATCTAATCTCTGGATCTGTCAACATGCTTTTTGTTGGAGAAGGATGTAAAACCATGAAATTAACTATAGGAATGAATAGTGGAGAGGACCTCTGAAGAGTAATTCAAGTTGACATGAGTAGGTCGAAAAAATAGTAAGGGAGAAGAAGGGATGGGATAAGGGTTGAATTTTAAGGTACACAGAGCAGCAAACTTGGAAGGCATATTGTGTCCTTCTGCATTAAATAAATATAATAACATATCTAGCAACTAGCATTGATAAGCCTATAACTTGCTACTCTAGCTCCTAAACAGTCCATCACCCAAATGCAACCTAAATATCTCATATTTATCCCACTTTAATACTAATATCTATATGTTTATTCATATATATCCATATTTACAGCTGTTCCACTACAAATGCATATATGTTATATGTTCCATTTATGATTGTACCAGTGTGAATATATTATAGCTGTGTAACTGTACCATTGTAAATGCATTTTTTTCTTTTATTCTTTTATTCTGTACATTTTTTGTAACGTGAATCAGTTCAGTATGCTATTATTTATAATATTGTAATACTGCTCTGACATAGAGGACACTAATATTTAAATTGTCTGTATTCATTTACAATTTATCTTATATTATACTGTATCAATGGAACATTTCTCCCTAGGCCTCTGCTGAAAAGGTGTTATATCCCCAATCCGACTTCCTTCATCAACAGATGAAAAAATATATATCTAATTAATAAGTTAATGAAAGAATTAGGGTGTTGGTTTATATTTTTAACTTGCACATAAGGTAACATGCAAAGAGATCCAAGAACTCTTCTCAAATCTACCTTACATCAAACTGAGCTCTCTCCCCCTTGTAAGAAAAGCAGTTGTCCAAGATTAATCAAGCTTTTGAGGTACACTTAAAGAAACACACATGGGAGTCAAGACACCCTCCATAAAACTTTATTACATTATTCAGAGGCCCACAACTTTTCTGATTCACAGGCAGTAGATCAGGATTAAATAAGATGCCTCACACATGCCAGGTTTGTTTGTGTGTTTCGGCTTTTCCTGGTTAGGGGTTGCCACAGCGGAACTCCGGTCCGCTAATGATTGGCAGTAGATTTTTATGTGCTGGCTTGCTGGGCCTAACGCATAACCTTCAATGAAGAAATGCCCATTTACGCATGTCGACACACAGAAGACGCTCTAACTGAGAATCGAACAGGCAACGTCTAACTGTGAGGTGACAACGCTACCGTAGCACCACCACCGCAGTCCCTCACACATGCCAGGTGACCTTTTCTATTGATTCAGTGCTTGAAAACTCATTATTTGTGAATCAGTGAGGCCTTACTAATTTGTGACTCAATGAGGCCTTAATAATGGCACACTGCTACTTAATGTTTACTCACATGGTTAGACAGTCTCCTTGTCCTACTTTTTTCTTTTTCTTTTATCAAGTCAGTCAGGACATGCTTGTCCTATAAACTGTTCTAAACTGTTAATATTTAAACATATAACAATATTTCCTCTACTGTGCCTCTTTCCCATGGCTTTGGCTCTTTTTCTTTTAGTTTTTCTTCCAGTCCCAAAAATAACCATTACCACTGTGTAATTTTACATAAGTAAGATAAGAAACACAACCAAATTCATTGCTTGGGGTAGCAAAGAGGGCTTTTAGGGTCAGCATAATTGTTACAGTCTTAACCTCACAGGTTCAGGGTGCAAAGTTTTATTCTGACCTCTGATTATTGGCTAAGCTTCCAATATTCTTTAGACTGATAACCTAGTATTTATCCATGAACCTAAGATGTCCTTTCCCATATTTGATTTAAACAGATCTTCCTCTGGATAGTCTGCCTTGCACACAGTTTACTGCAAGTCTCATTGCCAGACTTAAGCATTGGCAGTATCTGATAGTAAACACAGCTTTTTTGCAGGCTTTTGCTGCTATATAGATATTAGCTATGAACAGTTAGAGATCACAGGATGTACAAACAAATGATGAAGAAAGATACCAATAAAAAATTCCAGCTGCTTTATGTGCCCATCACAACTCATCACTTTACTAACCTATCCATACCCAAGTACAGATAGGCATTCTGAGCATGAGTTGCAAGAAAGTCAGAGGTCATTACTTTAAGAACTGTTATCTATTTTTGTAAATCCCATTTAGTTATGATTTTTTGCCTCATATTTGATTTGAGAAAAATAAAGTATAAAAACTAATAAAAGCTGACTGCATATACAATTTAAAACAATGCAGACACAATTCTCACACGTGAAACAGTGAGGAATTTATATAAAATAAAACTGCAACAATTAGTTGCTAGATGTGTTGCTTACATTGAAATGTCTGTTTCTTTGAAGCTGCTTTGAACTCTAAAAACATGTGGTGAGAGGTGGTTCTAGTTTTCATTATTCAAATATAACAAGAGAGTAGTAATTGGGATTTCTGTAACTGTGTATTGCCAAATATTCTGATCTATGCTATGGTAATTGTAATTTAGAGAAGCCCAGATTATTTTCTGTCATTTCCCAGTAAACGTGAAGTTAACATGACCAAGAAAAACACTCAAAACCTAACAGTACTGGAACACTTCAAAAAGATAATTTGCAAAACAACTCCATTTAACTAAACACTGTAGCTATCACATACTAGAAGACTTTAGACTTGCTGGTTTGGAATTCTAGTATTTTAAAGTGAATAATGAGGAACTACTGAAAACCTATATCACTATGCAATTCAGTTCTCTATTGCCTATGCCAAAAGATTTTGAAATGCACCATATAATCTGGAAAATAAATTGTCATTCATTATTTTGCACTGTGATTTAAATTGCATAACAATGAGAACAATTATATTGAGATTCCTGGTCCTGAAGTATTTCCCATTAGACATTGTGTAACATCCCTTAAAGGTCGTTCAGGAGAACAAATCAAGAACTGTCTTTTCATTTGAAAATTTGTTTATAAGTAACACATCCTTTATTAAATGATGATGTGCATTTATTTCAAGGAAATGTTTGTTTGATTTTTAGCAAATATTATTTGGTTAAAACCACACAGTCTTAAAGGCACTTCTGGAAATGAGCTTAGTCAACTGTCTCAGAAGCAAAGTAGCAGGTAATTCTCTTGCTTTACCAATGACCAAGTTCAGGTAGTAGTCCTGGGCATGCTGGGCCAGCTGGGCACAAAGAAGAGTGTCAAGGTTTTTGCTTTCTCCCCTTTCAGTGAGTATAGTGTCTCAGGCTTGTGCTTTCCATCAGCGGATGTCCAGTGTAGTTCAGGGATTCCGCATGCCTACCACATTTATCACTCCAACTACCTGACTTACTAACACCTGTTATATATACCACATTTATCACTCCAACTACCTGACTTACTAACACCTGTTATATATACCACATTTATCACTCCAACTACCTGACTTACTAACACCTGTTATATATACCACACTTATCACTCCAACTACCTCACTTATTAACACCTATTCTATATACCACATTTATCACTCCAACTACCTGACTTACTAACACCTGTTATATATACCACACTTATCACTCCAACTACCTCACTTACTAACACCTGTTCTATATACCACACTTATCACTCCAACTACCTCACTTACTAACACCTGTTCTATATACCACACATCACTCCAACTACCTGACTTACTAATACCTGTTATATATACCACACTTATCACTCCAACTACCTCACTTGCCAACACCTGTTCTATATACCACACTTATCACTCCAACCACCTGACTTACTAACACCTGTTATATATACCACATTTATCACTCCAACCACCTGACTTACTAACACCTGTTATATATACCACACTTATCACTCCAGCTACCTGACTTACTAACACCTGTTATATATACCACACTTATCAACACCTGTTATATATACCACACTTATCACTCCAGCTACCTGACTTACTAACACCTGTTATATATACCACACTTATCACTCCAACTACCTGACTTACTAACACCTGTTATATATACCACACTTATCACTCTAACTACCTGACTTACAAACACCTGTTATATATACACTCTAACCACCTCACTTACTAACACCTGTTATCTATATCATTTAACAATCTGCTTCTATACCTGCCCAAACCAATCTTACTCCTTCTGCTTCATCGAGGAAATATTGAAGATAACCCAGGTCCATCTCCACTGTTCTGTATCCTAATCAATGCACAATGTGTAAGAAAGAAAATTGCCTGGATGAATAACTTCATTTCCTCACCTAAGCCTACTTTAGTTGCTATCACTCAATTGTGGGTTAAGGCTACCAGTCTTCCTTTACACCATTTTGTCTAGTTAAAACTACCTTTTAACCACAAACCAGGCTTAAGACAAAGCAAGTCACACTCAAGCATTCAGCTGCTTGCTCAAGAAAACACTAACAAAAATAATTTTTCTAACTAGCTACTTGTATCCATTCCTTCCCCCAAGATACCATACTACATCTCACTATAGCATATCCCCATTCTCCCTCCTCACTCTCCAAACTGAATAACCTACTAAAATAAATAATTTCCTCCACAATTGCTCTAGAATAATTCCTCCACAAATAATGTAAATAATCTTATACTTGTAGGCATCTATCCCAACCTGCTCAGTTCCTTTTCCAATGCCCTGAATAATCTTCTGATATAATTCTACCTCACCCAGCTCATATCTCAGCCTAATACACCCAACTACAATACATCTCACCACACCCTCCTAGATCTCATATCAGTGAAAAATGTTCTTGTATCACAAACATTACCATCCGTCCATCCATCCATCCACCACCTTTCAGTGACCACTGCCCTATTACGTTTCATAAGCATCATCCATATGTAAACATGCTCCCAAAGCTTATCTTTTTTCTGTACTAGATCAGTGAATAACATTAACAAACTTAAATTCACCCTCTCCTTAATTTACTGGTCACCACTTTTGAATCTGTCAAATGTTAATACTGAAGAACTACTCACCTCTATATTGACTGACCTGCAAAATCCCTGCTTTCTAGTAATTCAAAGACTATACAAACCAGAAACTAGTAACTGGTTAACCTACAAGTTATAAGCTCTTCTACAACTCAGAGACAAGTCATGGTATTCTTGGAAAGCACTTCCTGTTGTCATAAACAGACAATGCAACACAATCTTGCCAAGCATGCAAGGAAACAATATACTCTCATAAAAGAGATCTGATGAAAACATACCATACCTCACTAAGAAAATCACTGAAGAACTTATGGAAAGAACTCATCCAACTTACAGGAAGACATAACATTCCCTCCATGAATTCAACATCCTCTTATCTTTCTGCCTCTCATTTTCTTTCTAATTTCAGCAACCGTTCCATCTCTTTCCCTAGCCAAATCAAATACTACTTAATTTTACTTTAAAGCTATCACATCTAAGGACACCCACCCTCTGGACAAAGAGATTAAACTTGATAACCCTACTGGTTCAGACAAACTTCACCCATGGTTTATTTATCACTATGGAGATAACATCATAACCTCATTGAAACAAATCTGTAAGTTGTGCATTACGCATAATATTATCCCTGATATCTGGAAAAATGCCATTGAAAACCTCTCCCTAAGAAACCTAATCTTTCTAATCCATCAGACTTTCAAACCATTTCTGTTCTCCCTACCCTCGGAAAGATTATTCAATTCTCCTAGATTATCTCACTGAACAGAGTGTCCTGGTTCAAATACTACCTCTGTTACTACCACTACTCAATTAATTTCAAGTCATGCACCTTTTCATCAGGCCGTCTGCAGAAATATGTCCCCAAAGATCTATTCTGACTCTGCTCCTCTTTTCTATCAATATACAAAGCTCCTTTTTGACTTACCCCACCTTCCTCTCCAGCCTTATGTTGATGACATGATGACATGGTCCTGTGCCATTCGAACCATTCGTTCTCTTCTCTTGAACTTCAGACTGATTTTCATGCCCTTATCCAATGGGTCAATAATAAACAATTACTTCCTAACTTTTCTAAAACACAAACAATGACTTTTTGTACCAGGCAAAACTTCACTTCTATCTCCAGATGTCTATAAATGTTCAGTCATCTGAGTAACATGTATGTCATTACTGCATATTACTGTATATTCTAAATTAAACAATATTGTTATTCAACAGAAACAAACAACTGGACTCTTTTATTATTAACAGATTCAGCATCTCCTGCAGCTCCTCTCTCATATTCTACATCACGTGCTCTAACACACAGTACGGGTCTTGTTCAATGGGCCTTTTCCTCCATGCTGATTCATCAAATGCATGCACCCTGCCTTACCAGTAAACATGTTTTTAAACCACAGTAGGAAAGAGCTGGACATTTGTTTTCTGTCTTTCCCACCACACTTCTTTTTCTATTTGTTCTCTCTGTTCTGCCTCTTTCTTTCTACTCCTTTCCTTAATTTGATTCATGCTTTACTCTCCTTCAAATCCATGCCCAACAATAATACATACTGCAAATACTTTGCTCTCTGTATATTATTTTCACTATAATAATATTTTAGTATGTGATGTTATGGTAGTGTAGATGTATTTTTCTTGCTGAGTTTGCACAGATTTTATTCTTCTATCATATTTACTTATGACTGTGTTCATTTAAGCTCTGTATTATCCTGACATAAACCTCTCTGCATGCTTGTTCTTACATTATCACTGTTACAATGATACTAATTAATCTTGATTGTTTCTTTGATTGTATTTCCACCAAGCCGAGCCTGAAAATAGTCTAGGTGGAGCAGTACTCTACCTTGGTTAACACATTTTAAATAAATAAATAACAATTTAAACCTAGTTTTGTAAGTTAAGTAGTCTACACACTCCAACATCTTCAAGAGGTGCTCCAGACAGCACTAAGCAGGTTCAATTTGAAACATGAAACCTAATAAAATCTTCTGAGGCATCACAGTCCCCAGCTCTCACCTCCCCTGCCCAGTGTCCTCGGATAAAAACAATAATCAACAAATGAGTAAGTGAAGCTGTCTGTAATGGTTGTGGGAAGACTGGGGGGCAGATCTCTCAACATCTTGACAAAACCATAAATAATAGGGGAACAAAGTCCAAAACACAGTGACACTTTATAAATACTGCTCTTATAAACTTAGAAAGTAGACAGAACAAGTTTTGCATTACCATGAAATTTATGAAGGGTATGAAATCTGAAATTCAAATGTCTGCCATTATTTTCTGACTTCAACCCTCAATGATTAGCCAATTATTTGCCAGAAAACCAAACTTTTATGAGATACAGACCAAAACTGTGAGGCAAAAATCTGGGCATTCTGTGAAAATCTGTACAGTTGAAAGACTTTTTTTTTTGGGGGGGGGTACATGAAAATGCGCTTACCTCCATTATATATTCTTACATCATATTATCCCATTCTTCCCTCATAGCCTTTCTCTCATCTCCTGCACTTGCTCTGAATGGCTAGGTTCCTTACTCAGTTAATTCTTATATATATTGTTACAGTCAATAGGTTTCCACAAAGCCAGTTAAAGCTGCTGAACATCCTCATAGTACTTCTTGATACCCATCATCATCATCCTCTTCATCTCAGGCCTCTCCTTAGAAAAGGAATTGCTCACATGCTACACAGCTTCTAACTATTTTTGAAATTTTATTTATCTAATTGTTTGTTAAACTTGTAAGTAAACTAATACATGCAGATCTTTCCAGCTATATCACAGGTCACAAGGGCAACAGTTAGGATTCCATGCAGGGATAATTTAGAGTAGTCACTAGGCATCATGTTTTGGCAGGAAGGAAAAATTCTGAATAATGTATGGAAACATAAATGGCTCTAGGCAAAACATAGGAAACACACATGGGTTGTTAATTTTTTTATAACTTGCTTCCCACAAAATTCCTCCCCAGTGTAGTCCAACCATTTTCTAGCTTTAAATTTCTGCTTTTCTCAGTATTTTGTATGTGACTCTGAAACAATAATACCCTTCCAGTACATTTACTAGTCAAACTGTTTCTGTTTTCTTAGTTTCAGCAGAGTGAATCATTTTTCTATCCATCTCTACATCGAACCACTCAACACACACCTCATGTTTCATTTCTTTTGCATTATTTTGTTCTTGTCAATGACTGCA
The DNA here is from genome assembly GCF_019279795.1 of Protopterus annectens. Lineage (NCBI taxonomy): Eukaryota > Metazoa > Chordata > Ceratodontiformes > Protopteridae > Protopterus > Protopterus annectens. Next base: position 1,039,741,619 of record NC_056735.1, read on the forward strand.
GCACATATTTCTCTGCCGTACTGTTAAACTTGTAATATCCTGTTACATCTTAGTGATAAAAAGCTACGTCGCATCACAGTATCCATTTTTTATGTTTACTAGTGTCTGTTTTGAAATTGCCTGAGACTCCCTGTTTGAGTTATTTCTTGTAATTATATGCATTATTAGCAATCAATCATGTACCCCATGTCAGCATGAGAAGCAAAATGAAACATATCATCTTTCTATTAGTCTTCAAATTAAGCTCAGTCATATTATCTTTAGAGACAATAACTGAAGTGGTAATAAAACCAGATGGTTACTCTGACCAGTTATAGACTGAAAACACCATTGAGCAGTCAGCAATAACAATGACCATTATGGGAGCACATACATTAACACTGTGAGCCATAAAAGAGGAGCAAAGCTGCAGTTAATAATGTCACTAGACTAGTATAATGCATGACAAGAAATGTTATTCGCTCCACTAACAAGACTTTTTACTACTAAGCAAACAAGAATGTCAGTAAGAAAATGCCATGTGCTTTACTATAATGTTTCTCAGGCAGATCTGTGGACTACATAAGGCACAGTGACCCTATCATTGCATAGTGCATGGCCCCATGAGTGAGCAGGGTCCTACTGGGAAATATATATATATATATATATATATATATATATATATATATATATATATATATACCACCGTAAATAGCACAAGTAACAAAAAACTGAGGGTAGTGCTACTCAATGCCAGAAGTCTGAACCTCAAAATGCATGCACTCAAGGCACTCCTCAGTATGGAGAAAATCGATATATGTGCAGTAACAGAAACCTGGTTTAAGGCTCCAGAGAGCACCCCAGCACTACCAGGCTACAACTCATACCATGCATTTTAGCAACAGAACCCAAACCGAAATACCAAAGGTGGGGGCGTATCCATATTCATCAAGGATACCCACACCTCCAGGTTAGTGGCACAGCATGATGCTTCAGAGATCATCCACGTGCAACTAACAATAGGCAAAACTGCAATTCAAATTGTAGCTTGCTACAGATCACCCACCATGTCCCAGGACCCCAATTCCACATTCCTGGAAACACTGGGAAACATAAAGGTCCTACCAAACACCCTAATATTGGGTGATTTCAATTATCCAAACATCAACTGGGAGAACTACTCAAGTACTAACTCCCTTGCCCAACATTTCCTGGAATTTCTAAACTCAAATGCCCTGGTTCAACTGGTCAACACTCCCACCAGAGGTGACAACATACTGGACATGGCCATCACCAACATGGGCGACTGGTGTTCCACACCAGAGGTCAACCTCTCGCTGGTTAGATCTGACCATAAACAAATCACTTTGGATATCCATATTCTGCCCCCACCCCCAGACAAGAAAACCACCATGAAAAACTTTTCAAAAGCAAACTTCACGTTACTTAAGACCGAGGTGGAAAGTTTCAAAGCCCCCATGCTGAAGGTAATGCTGTCCAAGCTGCAAAAATCTTTACTAATGCATTCTATGGGCACCTACAAGAATGCATGGATCATGCCATCCCAAGCAAAACCAAGACTCACTCCTCTAAGAAAAGCAAACCAGTCTTGTGGACTCCTGCCATAAACAAGCTATACAATAGAAGGAGGAAACTAGTACAGAAAAGAGTAAAATCCCAAGAAGGGAAGACATCCCTGATCAGTAACAGCACAAAACTACGATCCCTCATAAAATCATCCAAGGCGAGCTTTGAAAGAAAAATTGCCAAGGACTCCAAAGATAACCACAAGGCATTCTTTAGCTATGGCAAGAATCTAAGTGTCAATGCTTAGAACTGCTCAGAGTTAGTGCAGAATGGCACAAAATACACTGAACCGACCGATATCACCAACATACTGGCAGATAGGTTCAGCGCAAACTTCACCCCCCTCTCACCCCCAAGAGGGCCCATAACCATACCAGAAGAATGTAGAGTCCAAGAAATCACTAGACACTCAGGTTAAAACAACCCTCTCCAAAGCCAAAAACACAGCACCAATGGGACCGGACGGAGTCCCAGGCTGCATCCTACACAGACTCAAAGACGAATTAACCCCTCACCTAAACACACTGTTCAAACTCAGCTTCTCCACAGGCTATGTACCAATAGAGTGGCACACAGTAGAGGTTATTCTGCTCCACAAAGGTGGAGCCACAACAGACCCTGGGAACTATCACCCTATAAGCCTGACTAGCTTGGTTTGCAAGGCTATAGAGCACATCATCATGGAACTCATTAACAGAGACATTGGGAACCTCCAAACACTGGAACCTACCCAGTTCGGCTTTGTTAATGGCAGATCATGCCTCCTAAACCTGGTGGACTTCTTTGAGACAGTTACCAAGGCTACAGATGAGGGAAAGGTGGTACACACAGCCTACCTAGACCTCACAAAGGCCTTCAACACCATTCCCCATTCTGGTATTATAGACAAGCTCACCAGCTTGAACATAAACCCCTACATCACAAGATGGGTTGCCAACTGGCTCATGGACAGAACCCAGATGGTGAGAGTTGCAGGAGCTAGGTCTGACTCTAAATCAGTTACAAGTGGAGTTCCCCAGGGCTCAGTCCTAGGACCCCTCCTGTTCGGCATATACTTCTCAGAGGTACAGGCAAGCACAGGAGGACTATGGCTGACCAAGTTCACAGATGACTGCAAACTAGGGGCTATAATTGACTCTCTGGCTGACACAGACATCCTCCAAAAGGGTCTCACTGAGACGGATACCTGGTGTCAAAATCATGGCCTCAAGATAAATGCCAAAAAGTGCATAGTCATTCCCTTTGGAAAAAGCAAAGTACCCACAAACTACCACATAGGTGGTAGTCCCCTAAATACGGAAGACATAATAATGGATCTGGGGACCCAAGTAGATAGTAATCTCAACTTTGATAATCACATTGCCAAAGTGGTTAGAAAATCCTTCTACATGGCCCACCTAATCACAAAAGGGTTCGCATCCTGATCAAAATAGGTCATTGTACCCCTCTACTCATCACTCATCAGACCCATCATAGAGTACAATGTCCCATTTGGGATTTACCTTACAAGACACCTTCAACAGTTGTAAAGACCACAGAAGTACCTCACCAAGAGGACCACTGGCCTCAAACAGATGCCCTATGCAGCTCGACTGAAGAAATTACAGTTGTACTCGGTTGCATACCGCCTACTCAGAGGTGATCTCTGCCTGATATACAAGGCCATGTCCAACCCAGAATTGATGGACATGCTCCACCTGAAGAAAACCTTATCCCCGCGAGCCACATGCTCTAGAGATCTAAACCTCACCACAACAATAAATAGGATGTGCTGGAGGGATATATTCCTGTCCCAGAGACTTCCCATGCTTTGGAACAAGATCCCAATCTACATCAGGCAGAGCTCCTCACTAACACTCTTCAAAAGAAATCTTGATGAGTGGATGGGAAACAGAACGTTTACCTCGGGGATCACTTCAGTGGCTCTGCTGGACAGAGGCACAGAGAACTAATCTAAGGGAGTGGCAAAAGCCAACACATTCTGGCTAGGCTTATAAATGCCTTCTGGCAGATAGCCTAGTATCTACCTATGAACCTATGAACCTATATGTTCACTTGGTCTAAAGCCACCCCTGGCACATTGCAGATGTGAAATCACTTCACCACAAATAGAAAATCTCCATTTGAGGTGGACCTAACAGTGATAAGGTTGCATTTGGGTGGTGTTATACACAGACCCTACAGAAGAACATAGATTTTTATGACAGTAAATACTGCAGTCTCCTCATTTGTCTACCTTTATGAAAAGATGTGCAGCCTACTTAACAAATGCATTTTTACTTTTTCATCCTGAAATATGGCTACCATCAGACTCTACAACTCCATATGCTACATGCATGGGTGCATGTATGCATATATACATACGTATATACATGCATACTTGTATAAATAAATCAAATTAAAAAAATAAAAGGCAGCCATTACAGATCTAGATAAATAAGTATAGTTTTTATTCAAACTCACAAAACATTTTATGTTAGAAAATCTGCTTCAGTTAAACCTTTCATGTGTAGCAATACAATGATTAGATAAAACAAATTAAATTTTGTTTAAGTATAGGATATACTGCCAGTCTGAATCTACAATTCATGCCTGAGTGATGATAAGATGTCAGTTTATTTTGCAAATTAGTTTCAGCTTCCTTCCTTCCTTCATCCCTTTGTTTATGTATTTATTTCATTTCTTAACTGGGATGGGTCCAATTGAACCTTTATACAAGGCCCCTTTTCAGCAGTGGCCCAGGGAGAAAAGTTCCATATATAGCAAATTGATCAATTATAGGTTATGACAGACAAAAGATATTTTGAATACATTATTGACACTCTTATTTATGTCTACAATCATTCAAGAGGAATAACAGTAGTCTGAAGTGTTAGAAAGTCAGGGTATTTACATATTTATGTACATGAGGGCTACCTTCTGTTTTCTATAGAATTATGTAGGATGTGAGTCATTGTTGTCAATAATACTGAACCAGTATTCTGTTGGTAGATGAAAAAGGTGTAGCTCTGCACATGTATGTCTATAAAAGGTTTTGTGTATGTGTCAATTGGAAAGAATATGGGTTATTGAATTGCGGTAACTTTATTATTAAGAGGCAGGAGTGAGATAATATAGGGATTAGGAGGAAAAGTGGAGAGCTGTAGTATGTATAATTCTCTCTGTAGTAGTTATGGTGGGGTTTACTAGTAATGCAAAAGGGTAAGCAGTCATTATTTTTGTTATAAGGACTGCGATTTAAAAGATTATGCTAATCTCCTTCTAAGCATGACAAATCAAATGAATCAGGCTGATTATATAGTATCAGACTCAGCTACTACTAATATTTCATATTTTGTCAATATCTTGAATGAATACCATCCAGAAACTTCTGATACATCAGCGACATAAATTGTAGCACAACAGATAGCTCAAATGTGTTTTTTAGATGTCCAAATGCAGTGGGTAAATAACAATTGCAATTTCCAGACAATCTGAGATAAGTAGTCATATCAGAATCAATCCAGCAAAACAGGATGGGCAGTAAGTTACAAAATACATGCATATGTTGGTCTTTATCACTGAAATACATGCATGTGTTGGTCCTTACCACTAAAACATGCATCTGTTGGTCCTTACCACTAAAACATGCATGTGTTGGTCCTTGCTACTAAAATACATGCATGTGTTGGTCCTTACCACTGAAATCACATGCATGTGTTGGTCCTTACCACTGAAACATGCATGTGTTGGTCCTTGCCACTGAAATACATGCATGTGTTGGTCCTTACCACTGAAACATGCATGTGTTGATCCTTGCCACTAAAATATATGCATTTTTTGGTTCTTACCACTGAAACACATGTATGTGTTGGTCCTTACCACCGAAACATGCATGCTTGGCCCTCATAACTAAAATACATGCATGTGTTGGTCCTTACCACTGAAACATGCATGTGTTGGTCTTTGGCACTGAACTACATGCAAATGTTGGTCCTTACCACTGAAATGGGTTATCACTGCAGTACCCAAATATTCTTTGCATACCATCACATTGGCACCTAGTGTGTTCCTATCCCTGTCCACATGTGTAATGTTGAGTAGAAACATGGCAATCAACTCATTACAATTGATAGTCAAATATCCTCAGCAGTAACCCACATAAAGCTATTTCTCTTTTTTTCTATAGGTGTCAGCATATCTTCAAGGCAGGGTGGACAGCAGATGTTAAACAAATTCAGGAGAGCTGAGAAAGATGTCCTCTTATATGCACATAGGACCATTTGTCACTAACTGTTGTGAAGAGGAAGTATTCACCAGTAACTAAGGGACCATATCTTTTAGATATTCATTGATATCATTGGTGAGTGTAACTGCAAAATGTAGCAAGGTCTGAGCTATGCAACCAGCTTGATCAGGCATACCTGCAACTAGGCATGCAGCATAGAGGCAGAGAGATTAGCCACTGAAGGTGGAGGGTGGCTCATCCCACTAAAATCACAATTGGTAAGAAGGAGTTCCTAGTGTTACTGAATAGAGGTTATGGATGTAAAGCATTTCTGTCTAAATTATTAGCACATATCTGCAAATTACCCTGACCATGTAGCCTATGCCCCCAGTTTCAATGACTGATAATACCTAATACCAAAGTTTTACATGTTTTTGCAGCAACATACTATAAGCCAATTGCAAATATTTGTCCTTTAAAAAAACTTGTGGAACTAAAACATAAGTACAGTCAAATATTTGATCTCTTAACTAATAGACAACATGGCTTTCATAAAATTATATTTCCTTAACAACTATACTTACTATAAGATCTCAAATTTATGAAAGTGTGGAAAGGACCTTTTAATCTGACAGATTAAACATTTTTGTCTGGCAAATGGTGCTGAATGTTAAGGCTGTGAGCTGTGGTTTCTATCGTACAAGGTTTGAATCCCTCAGTTCTTATTTGCTTACTGTGTGACATTGTGCAAGTCACTTAACCAGATAGTGCTTTGGGACATCTGAGAATATGGACTAGGCTCCTCAGTGTTTCTGGACTGCAGGACTATTAACTGACTATGAAATTATAGGAGACATATTTATAGATCTAAAATAGAGACTTTCAAACAGTAAATCATGGCCATCTTATTCAAAAACTTTCTTACTATGAATTTTCACAAGAAGCCATATCTTAGTTTAAGAAATGATTTATCTAATATAACTTTTATAATAGAGGAAACAACTATTTCTGAACTGTTACCTGCTTTGCACCATGAGTATTTAAAGGCTCCGTACAAGCTCACCCCTATTCTGTTTATATCTAAACATGAACATTACCATGTTTGTGGATTACATGGTATTTGGTGTAATACAGCAGTCATCTTCATATGTAAATTCCCTACAACAAAAAGACTTCTCCATAATTTGAAACTGGGTAATTCCAAGTAAATTAAGTTTAAACATTACCAAATCTAATCATGGTAATATCTCTCACATCTATCACAGACTCAGCTGGTATTAAATTCTCATTCACCAAACATCAAAGGAATCGTGGGGTTCTTTTTAATGATGCACTCTCATTTCATAGTCTTGTAGAGTTTACTACCTCTAAAATTTTGTAACATCTAAGGATAGCCTACAGCATTTCATACCTGTCAATGTGAAATGTCAGGAGGGCCATTGCTATTAATATATTATTGCTAAGACTTCAATATGACCTATCTATTAGTCACCTTTATCTGGACACAATGCAACATTGCCTTAAACCTCAGAGATAAAAATTTTCCAGTTCATCAACTGCAAGTTTTTACTTGCATCACTGTGCTTCAGTACAACAAGCAAAATGGCTTAATATCTCAGGAAGGTTAGCTTATCTTCTAAACAGTTTTGCAGCAAGAGAACATAGTGGAATCTAGGATATCCAAAAACAAAGTTCAGCAAATGAAAAGATGCCCAATGCTAAGAGTAACAACACTTTAATTCCAAAAAACAGCTAAAAACAGGTAAGTGCTTTCACTATTGCTCGCTTCTTCAGACCTTAACAAACAATATGAGAAAACAGGCCTTTAAATACAAAAAGCTTCCAATTAATTAAAAACAATTAAAATTGTTAGGTGTTAACACTTATCAGTGTACTAAGCCTCTCTTCTTTAGGAGAAGCTTTAAAGCAACAGCACTATTCAAACCAGGTGGCACATATGCTTTAAAGTTGACAATCCATTTTAACTCAGCAAGTTCAGTCTCATTGCTCAAATCCCCTTCCCTTAAACTTTCATTTAATTTTTGCAGTACCAAGAACTTAAAGCTGTGACTCATGCCAGCTTCAGATGCATGTTTAGCTAATACATTTGTTAGTTTATTATTTCGTATATCACTCTGTTGCTGCAGAATCCTGTCCTTAAACATACGATTTGTCTTCCCTATATAATATGAATCACATATATTACACTTAGCCATATTGACCAGATTTTTTTGTACAACAGTCTGCATAAAAGGACAGATGCATGTGTTCCATACTTAATGGACACATAATCAAGTGTGTAGACCATATATAACTGCATGTCTTACATACCGACATGCATGAGTGCCCTTACGCTGGGAGGTGAGGTGCCTATATGGTTCAGTGTGCTTATAACAGAGTCGCTGTTTTAAGTTCTTGGTATTTTTAAAGCAAAATCTAGGAACTGGTTCTATATATTCACTAATAGAAGGATCGGTCATCAGGATGGACTCATTTTCTTTATGACTTCACACACTTTATTAACCTCTGATGAATAGGTGAAACAGACCCTATTTACACCCTGGGTGCTGTTAGCCTCTGTGTCCCTCACTATACTTGAGGCGCTATCAGAGAAGTAGGGTTTTACTTTAATATCAGCTGATGCATTCAGTTCTCTAATTTCTTTATCTATCTCACTGCCCTTATAGCCACTCTTCAATAGATCTGCCTTTAGCACCCTTAAAGCTTGCTCTAAAGAGTCAGCATTAGTATGCAATCTCATGCCTCTAAGAACCTGATTTTTAACCATGTTACTAGTAATGTGGGAAGGATGCATACTAGAACGATGTAAGATGTTATTTTTCCTGCATGGTTTCCTGTACATTTTAATGGACATGTTACCTAACATATCTTTGCTCACAGTAATGTCTAAAAAATCAATAATGTCAACAGATTGATGCAGAGAAAAAACAAATAATTAGTTGAAGTCTCTAACATGTCCACAAAGGCTTGAACCTCATCCATAGTACCATCCCCGACACAAAAGATATCATCCACAAATCGCTTGTAAAACATAACGTGTTTTATATAGATTTTTGTTGAAGACACATTCTAGCTCCCAAATGGCTAAAACTAAGTTTGCATACGTGTTGGCACACATTGCACACATTGCTACCCCTACAACTTGCAGAAAGCTTTCTGACTTAAAGAGAAACAAATTATTCTCTAAGATCAGGTCTAGCAGGGCGCAAATCATGCTAACCTTAGAGTTAGAGAAGCCACCTTCTTTAATCAAGAATCGCTTAACCTGCTCAATCCCATCCTCATTGGGTATCACAGTAAACAGTGATTTCACATCCAGAGTAGCAAACATCATTCTTTTGATGTCATTACTAGATCTACCCCTAGCCCAGTTGTATAAATGCTCTAGCAATTGTTTACTATCTCTCAAAACTGTATCAACTTTGTCCAATACATCTCTCAGTTATTTGTCGACATATATTGTCATTGACTCAGTGAGCCATCCCCTTCCTGAAACTATGGGACGATAGGGAGGATCCTTGGTGTCTTTGTGCACTTTTGGCAATCCATAGATCTGTGGTATTGTGGGGAACTCTACAGCAAAATAAGTGCAGAGAGAATAGTCTATCTGCTCTGTCAATAAGTCATACAAAAGGAAATAATTCAGCCTGTTAATTATACCATTAACATGAAATTTCTGCAATAACACATACACTGTATTGTCATACAACATACCATGCATTTTGTCCAGATAGACAGACTTATCCGACACTACTATTCCACCTCCTTTGTCCACTGGTCTAATAGCTAGATGCTCTGCTCTGCTCTAACCAATTGATTCAGTGCCTCATGCTCATTAGGTGTTAAATTAAAAAAAGTTTTATATTTTTATCACTAAAGGACCTTCTTAAGTCATCCTCACATAACTTAACAAAAGACTCCATAGCTGGAGAGTTAACTGGTGTGAATGTGCTAGGTTTTTTAAAAGTGCTACAGACTCCAGTATTACTACCTGAAAAGATAGTCTTCAACATAATATTCCTGGCAAACACTTTAAGATCTAAAATAGTCTCCACAAGGTCCATTTTCATGGCAGGTATAAAAGAAAGACCTCTGTTCAACACAGCTAACTGTTCTATTGTGAGCTCACTAGACAACAAGTTAAAAACCACATTATTCACTTCTGACTGCATGTTATAGGGGCTTTGGAGTAAGTTGGAGGGTCTGATTGCATCCTGCTTCTCCTTCTGCAGCTCTTTGACCTCCCTATATGTTTGCCCTGCCTGATAGGTAGTGCTTTTTCAAAAAGAAAACCGCAGACTTCGAGTTAGTATTCTTATTAGGGACAGAGCTCTTGTCCAAAAAAAATACTAGGAATTTTAGGTCTAACTACAGAGTCTAAACTCTTCATATTAACCACATCTAGAACACAGCCTGAATCACGTAATACAGAATCATTAGATAGATGTACATCAATACCGTCACATAATACAGAATCATTAGACAGATGTACATCAGTACCGTCACTTACTACAGAATCATTAGATAGATGTACATCAATACCATCACTTACACCAACCACAGATAAAGAAACTACATCTGAACTGCTAACAGCTTGTAAACTAGTAGCAACAGACAAGCACATACCTGTTCCTTCATTTACAGAGACTAAAGATACATTAACAGATGAATACTCATCAGGTTTGTCCTGATCTGAGTGAGCTTTAGGTACAATACTATCCTTAGCCAGAGCAAGCAAAGCATCAGTACTTACAGTTCTATTAGGTGAACGACCACCTATAGAGGTACAGTCAGAATGAGCTGTTTGTTCGATGGCTGTAAAAGTTCCAGATACATCCAAAGGTTCATTCAGTGCCTTTAAATCCACTCGCAACCTTTCCGTACTTACATATTTAGTCACAGGCGTTTTTTGGTGAAGGCTGACATCACCTTTTCCCACAACAACATTCTGAGCGTTAACACAGTCTACAGCTCGTCATGCATCACCAACTACTCCATTAAAGGCTTTGGGTGTCCCAGTTGTGGTACATTGATCTAGAGATGACGTACTTCCTGTAGGGGCATTCAGCTGAGTATACCTTGGCCAAGAGAAGACATTACCATCACGGAAGTCTGCAAAATCCCTGGGAGCTTCTTAATCTTCTCTTTCTCTAATCTTCTCTCATAAAGAGAGACATTAAGTAATAAGTCATCCAGTAGCTGCTCAAACTCCTCTCCTTTAAACGTGCTCATCAGATGAGAAGTCAAATCATTGATTTCTTGTGATAAGGTATCCTTTTCAGGGAGAAAATAGTCATTAAGTAGTGCCATATAGTCCAGACTTAGTTCCAAGTTAAAAGTTTGCCACCTTTTAAGCAATTCAGGCAAGCTATCACCATATGATGGCATTTGTAGTACCCATAGCCCTCTAGGGACTAACTGATGGAATATAGTTGCTTCAAAATGAAAGTGCTGCCAGAGCAGATGCTTATGCTTAAACAGCTTATCCTCTAGTACTCTCACAACCTTTTTAAAAGCTTGTACTTCATTATAGTCAACATTATTAGGTGCTACATCCTCATCACTACAAGACACACCAATCAAGGGACTAGCATGGACAGCTATCCCTACAGTACCTTTAGTGTTAACATCCACTGTTTTCTCCTTATACATCAACTTATTCAGTCCAGCTGCACATTTCAAATCCAAATTAATACTCTCAGCCATAATTCCACTGGTAAACAAAAAACTTATCTTCTAAACAGTTTTACAGTTACACTACTTAATGAAGGATTTTGTCCTCCTCTTACTAACAAATGAATCGATCTTATATCTATATATACCTTCAAAAATAATTCTTCACTAAAATATACAGATCTCCCTTCACTGGAACCTTGTGAAAAATCCTTTCATAAATTATCTTGTGCTGGCTGGGACAGTTGGCCATTAGAAATTAGAGCTACAAGACAGCATACCACTTTTCAAGAAAAAAAACATCTTAAGGAATTGTCACAACTACAGAAAAAATGCATATGTTTTACAGAAATAGGTGAACTTAATCTTGCTCCAGCTATGTCCTTAATTGCAATTAAATAAAAAAAATGATGATTGGAGATTAAAACATTGTGTCCATACTCTGAATACATGTGATTATTTCTATACGTCTCTCTGCTATATGTAGCAATTTGTTTATAGCATTACCTAAATGTTTGTCTTCTTCCTCTTGATACATACTTCTTTCACTGTAAGTTATGTGCTTATGAAATTTTCTGTTGATTCTATTTTCTAGTATTATTCATTGTAATTATATTTATATAATTGCACACATTTCTGTTGTTTGTAATATCTTTGCCTCATCAACTGGAAACTATTTGAAAAGTGTTGTCTGCCTGCCCACCTAACCAGTTAACAAGCAAACAGACAAGTAGACAAATGCACAGCCAACTAAACCATAAAACAAACATTCACGCAAACAAACAAATACGTCAAGCTGCATATTCTATACTACTGTTTGCATGCACAACATGGGGCCTTATATGCAGTAAGAGCAATCACATTCACTTGCTTCCATCTTGTATAGTCCTATGCCAGACCACCACTACTGTGAGACCTTTGCAGGCTTTTCAAGGCCATGGGCTAATGTCAGCATCTATGCAGGGCTTGATGATGTTGCCAAGACATTGATCCTCCTCCAACTGGAGCAGCACACTGCATCCAGTGTGGGTAAATCCACCATACATCAGCCAGTCAGAGGTTTCCAGTACTCATATGTCGCAGCTGCTCCTAGATATGCAGGCAGCAGTAGGGCACAATCAGTAGATATGCTGACTATCTTCTGGGCATAGTCGTAAGCTACCAGTGCTAATATGGAGATATTGGTGTGGTGTATAGCTTCCATGAGGATGTCATACAGCATTGTCAATTTTTTATTGAGGCCATGGAGTTTAGTAATGTTTCCATTCTATACCTCATAAGGCAGTTATGGCACATGTCACTGTCATATCCACATCTGTATAGCAGAAAACCAATGACACTATCATTTCCTGTCCAGCAGTGCTGTCACTGGTCAGCAGTGGCTACATACAGAGGGTGGCCATCAAGGGAGGTCATTGCAAAGGGTAGGGTCTGCTCCTTCTGGTATAAGATTATCTCATACCATAACCCCATGTCATGGACAGAGATATCCCAGAGCCTCCACTGACAAGATAACTCACCAGCAGGCTTTGTACATGCCTGCTTTCACAGGAGAGGAACATCCATACAATGAGGTCCTCCAGTCATGCTAAATAATGTCAGCAGACTGGCCCCAGATCATGCACACATGGTAACACTACTCACAGATACAGTCCAGTAGTGCTGCTTACTGCCTGTCACTGGAGGACATTAAATGTAATGCAGAGTACCACTTGATGCATGACCCTCATCACCACCGCGTATCACATAGTGCCACCCTCTCCTTGTCACTGAACGATGCTTTATATGACAGTGAATATCCATCCATTGATGATGGTGACTATGACACTACTGTGTAGTGAATATGGAGATGCCTAATACACAGTGTGACTTGACCATGCATTACACAGTGTACCCTTTAACTAACAGTGTAAGCATCATGTTCACTTTGTGTGATACTACAGATGCCACTGCATCATACCTCTCAACTGTACAGATTTTCGCAGAATGTTCAGAGTTTAGCCTCATATTTTTGGTGTGTTTGTCCTAAAATCTGTACTTTCCTGACAAATAGTTGAGGATTGAAGTAATTAAATAATGACAAACATTTGAGTTTAAGACTCCACATCCTTCAGAAAATTCATGCTAATGCAAGATCTATCATTATATCAACTTTCTAAGTTTGTAAGAGCAATATTTAAAATCTGTCCCTATTTGTCCCCCCATCATTTTAGGGTTTGTCCAGAGTTTTTGCACCAAGAAGTTAAGAGGTGTGCATTACATGCTCATCATGAGCCCACAGACCTGTACTAGATGCCACCATTTCTCCTACACTGCCACACATTATGCTTATTACTATTGAGGGCGGGGCAGTGTGTCTGCTATTCACTGTCACACAGCCTCACTCTCACTGCTGGATGAAGGTGCAATGTCTGTGTCAGGGATAGATGTAATAGGTCTGAAGAATCCCAGGATGGATGATTACTCTCCATGCTTCCTAGTAATCTTCTTATGTAGCAGGCAGCATGCAATAGATATTTTGCAGTCAGTGGCAAGGATAGATTACACTAACTCCCTCCAAGATATATCCTGATAACGGAAACTCAACTTCATCAGGCCACACACATGCATTGTGATATATCTAGCTTGTGTGGATGTTATAATATACTGAAGTTCAGCTAAGATCAGGGGATTCCTTATGAGTTTCATCAATCAAGTCTTATTTGTACCATATGAGGAATAGCTTACAAACAATAAATGCTGTGGCTTATTATAATATCTTTTTGGTACTATGCAAATTCACACAGGATTTTTACTCTCACAGTAACATACAGCTGCATGTCAACAGCTCCATCCATCTAGGAATCACAAGCTACTTTCAGTGATGCTTACTTCTATTTATTTATCCTTTGTTGACTTGGTTAGTGCCACTAGGCTAATGACCTGAGGGGGTATTTCTACTGTAAGGAGAAATTTGGCGAGGCCATTATCAAACTTCTGCTACTATTTTTGATAGGTGCCGTCAGATCCTTGAGATCCACCTGACCTACCATCAACTCAAGTAGATGGGACCTTGGTTTAATATCTCATATGAAATTTACTTCATTATGCACTAATTAGACTGTACAACTTTCTTTGCATGTCATTTCATGTCATTTGTGTGTGAATATTCCCGCAGTGTTTTCCTTGCTGCTCAGTAGCTCTGTTGAGTGCTATGAATCAGAATATGCATGTTACTTTCTGTGCAACAGCATGCTCTGTACAGCATAGGTTATCAAAATATATTGTCCTGAATGGTCTTAATGTTTCCAGCAGGATGTTATTGATTCAGAATTGTTGTTATTAAGGTAGTAACTGCAATCAATGCCATCTTCTTATTTAAGTTGGTGTACAGCAATAATAGATCTTTGCATATTTAGTCATAGTTTAAATATTGCAGCAATATGTAAAGATGGAGTAATCATTAGAAAAGGAGCTTGTAAAAGTAGTTATAATGTCACATATCAGTTCCAGGTTTTGATCAAGCAATTTTATAAGACAGTAGTATAAGGAGTACTGACGAACTTCGTAGAGCCAATATATTTTTCAAAACATACAAGTCTTGTTCAGCAGGAATAATTCTGTTTAAGTTGCTTATAGCTTTAATCCATTGTTAAGTCTGTACTTTAAAATGTTTGGATGGTAATAGTTATGTATTTTAAGGGATTCTTTCTGCAGTATATTATAAACATAACATTAGTTCATATTAATGTGAACATTTATTTAATTCTTAGTATGATAGAGATGCATACATAGAATTCTGATGGTGGACCTCACTGTTATGCCCTTTATGTGTAGGTTGTATAAAATTCAAAAGAGCATAGAATACTGAACAGTGCATCCAAATATTAATACACAAGAGTGAATATTAATGGTCAGGAGTGACTGAGATATCGTCACAACATAAACATTGGATGTGATGATTTAGTCCTCAGGTATTGCTGATAATCATATAGTAAGACTGCCACAGATGTCTTATAAATAATGTAGCACTTTAAATACCAATAGATTGATTGATAAAAATAGAGCCAAAAGAACAATTGTTATAAAAGCATAAACAAGCAGCCCCCTGAGGTCGAGGCAATAAATCCAGGCTGAGAATATATCCAAAGATATGAATAAAGTCCACAGAAGATAAAGCAGGTACCAGTTTAATAGAAGACACAAGCGCTTTCACATAGCTTCATCAGGTGTAATGAGTAGAATACGTGCTAAAACAGAAATTCCTTTTAAAGGATTTTGCTGCATATTTAGTAGCTAACACAGGCTTGGAAGCATTGTGTATTGAACATAAGCATCTATTGTTATAACCTGAAGAAAAAAAGAATGCATTTTACTACCAAATTCAGTTGTGACACTTTAGGGAGTTCAAAGAATTCTGCAATAGTCTTTGTATGTACTTTGAAAATCTAACAAACAAACTGATATTGAACAAAATAGCCAGATTTGCCATAAACCAACCCTATAGATCTCACCATTGTTCCTCCCTTAACCAACTGAAGTGACACGAACTTCCCAACCTACTGAATCTCAACCAACTAACCAGCAGTATCATCCATAAACCCAACAACTGCCCTGCTCTCACTGACCTAGTTCAACCTAATGCAAACCTTAGATCTCTTAGATCATCTGACAAATTAATTCTAAAAGTAACTAAAGCCCAGAACCACTATGGAGATTCCCTCTACTTTAATAAAATTGCCAAAACCTGGAACTTGCCTCCACAACACATCCTGAAAAATCCAAATAGTCACAATTTCAAACTACTAAAACAACACTTCACTAATCACTGGCTATGGTCCTGCACTGTTCCAGGCTAACTTATACCCACTTAATGTCCCTCGTTCTACATAAATCAACGTTTATATCATACCATCTTTACATGACCCCAAGAGATACCTAATTATTAGTCAACCATATTAATAACAAAAAAAAATGTTAGATTTCTTCTTCTTACCATGATGGATAATCTTGATTGTTTATTGTGAACTAGCATTCACTATAACTTTTATTCAAATACACCTGTATTTATTATGTATTTGTTAGTCTATTGTATATTGTGCTACCAATCTTTCTTTATTCTGTTAGAGCTTTTCTCCCCTGGTCTCTGCTGAAAACAGGCTCCTGGCCCAGTCGGACACTACCCGTTACACAAATGTAAATAAATAAATAAATAAATAATAAATTATATTTGGATTTGTAAATGGAAGTATTATAGCTGACAGGTCAGTTTGTTTATAGAATGTTAAAATATATAAAAAATACAAAACTCTTTCACATGGTCACAAAATTAAATGTACATCTCTATAAGTGTAATGCATTCTACTTAAGATAATCAGCCTGCAAACAGTCCCCAGTCCAAGTTAATATTACTAACTAAAGCAGACTGGTCTTTTTCTGTCTTAGGCTATGTTAAGGACATTTATTTAATAAATGGCATTTTTTTTCCCCATTAGTACTGAAGAATATGACATGTTGGGCAAGATCCATGAATGCCAACACTAAGTGTACACTGAGTGCATCATTCTGAGTTAACAGACAACACTAACATAACTCCCACCTTCTTCCTTCTAATTTTAGTTTTCAAACTTTCTTGTAGCCTTAAATATCAAGGGGGATTCATAAAGGTTACCTTAAAGTGTAGACTACATGTGCACTTAGTGTAATCTTTCTGAGTGACTAGAAAACACAAGCAAAGTGGTAGGGACGTTACTGAATATAGACTGTTTGCACTTAGTATAAAGTTAGTGTAGACATTAATGAATCTGGCCTATTGTTTATTTCTGCCACATTCCCAGCAGGTCAGTTTACAGTAACATTACACCCTAAAAAAGATTTGTAAAGATGTTTTGCCTTTATAAATGTTTTTCATTCTTCCTCATGTCATGTTAGAGGATTCATATAGAGAATTCATAACATTTCTATGCAGAAAAGTGTTGTTTCTTTCTTTGACACAGAAAAAACATCTAAATATGACATTTGGCCCTTGCATTATATTTAGCAATGATAATGCATTCAAACTGTTCTCAAATAATATTGAAATGTATGCAGTAAAATAATGAAATGTATGAATAAATAATTCACTGCTGTTTTGTGCTCCAGGATCTAATTTCTGAGTTTCAGTTTTTCCTTTCCCTCATTATTTCATCGCTTTTTAAGGAGAAAACAAAATAGATGAAATAATCTAGTTAGCTCTGTCACAAAATAATTTTCCTTTACCTGTTGAGCTATGTACATTATGCCATTGTTTTGCATGTACTTCATAATGAAGTTGGTATACTCCTCCTCCTCCACTGTTTTATTTGTCTCTCTGTGGTTGACATAATATTCACTTGCATGTGGTCCCAGAGTCTGTCCTTACTGTTACCATGATAAAAAGGAAAAATGTGTGCATTGTCTGTATTGTCAGGCATTATACCGAAGACGAATTATCTGTAAGCCGTGATTCTCATTTGTGATTACACAGCTATTACCATTCCCTGTGCTGCTTTTGTTTAACCTGAAGTGATCTTTTGGAATACTTACTAGATGTCACACTCTTCATATTCTAGCTGGTGGTCCCATGATGGCACTCTATTATCTAGCTGTAGTATTTTAACAATGATATTTTTATTCAGTTTTGGATCTCCCTAGGCCAGAACAGATAAACACTACATAATAGCTTTAAAGCAGTATTTAACACCATTGAGGATATCAGGATCAAGCAAAGGTTTACTAAAAGGTCAGGATAGGTGTAGTATTATGAGGAATTAATTGGATACATATGCACATAATTGACTAGAATTTAGTGGTTTAATGATTCCGCACCATTCTTTTTTAAGGTAATGCATATTAAGGGTCTCTAGTTTTTCTTTAAATAATGACCCCTATTGCATCTCATTTATTTTAATGACTTCTTTTGCTGCATTGAGAGGTGTCTGTCATTTATAATTTCACCACTGAGTAGGATGTAGCTCATGTGTTTTCTTGATTATATTGTTTATATCATATCCAGATAGCCTCTAGCTGTGTGAAAACCATTATAAACAAAACTGTATTCTCAAACAGGCATCAGTCTTTTAGAAACAGAGCTGCTCTGAGTGCATCTTAAATAAATGTAGCACAGCTCTGACAGTTTCTTCTGAGAGCTATTAGAAATAATGATAATGATTTCCCATTCTGGGTTTATAATGCTACATGTGGGTACTTGAGCTGAAGAACTAAGTCTGCAGTAATGTATGTCTTTCTAGTAGTTGAAAAGTTATTATTTATTACTTATAGCATCAGTTTCACATTTCAAAATGCTTGCTCATTTTTGAAACCCTCTGATAACTCATTATTGACATATAGCATATCAATAACTAGACATTACCATAGTACACATCTATGTATAGATTTTCTAGGGTCTGTTCTGAATAATTATGCATATTTCTCATATTTCAATACAGAGTTACAGACAAAGCTAAGAAAATTAGGGAAAAACACTCCAAATTAGGGACACTTCTTTTTAAATTCACATGCTATTTGCATAGATCCAAAGGGATGGTTTATTTAGGTTTCATCAAGTGTGTTCAGCCTACTATGTTGGGAAAACAGAGAGAGACAGTTAAAAACTAGGGTCTACGAACACCATTGTGAAATTTCTAAATGTACGGAAACTAATACACTTTATAAACATTTGAAAGACTGTCCTAATGGGAGATTTTTATTTTGGGTGTTAGAGCAAGTTGAACCAAACACGAGCGGTTGACAATGGGAAACTTTATTGTTATGGCAACTGCGGTTAAATGCAGAGACACCACCAGGGCTTAATGAGCAACTTTTGCTTGGTCCTGTATTAAAAATGAGGACTGCTAAGTTGTGCTGGAAAATGTATATGAATTTTGTTTCATAGGATCATAGGATCATAGGAGATTAGTAGGCTATCAACCCAGAGGTCATTTTAAGCCTAGTCATTTCATCCCAATGTAATACCATAGAAATGGTAGTCAATACACAAGATTGCATTTAGTGATGACTGCCCATGTTCAGGAGGGTTGCAGGCTCTATCCCTGGTAAGAATTTTTGGCGCCCCAGCCACTCGTCCAGGCTACTCTTGAACAGTGTCATAGAGGTGCTCTGTTTTACATGAATTGATTGCCTGTTCCAAAGACACAGCAGTCACTGAGAGATAAATTTGTCCCTCCATAATGTCCTATTTAAGTTGCATGCCATATTTAGGTCCCTGAAATGAGTAGCCCTAGTCCTGTTTGATTTACAGATATGTAGCAAGTTCATTAGGTTTGGGTCTTGGATTGCTTTATAGGCCAAGCATAAGTTTCCCCTAAGAAGTCTATATGATACAGAGTATAGTGACAGAGGCTTTAGTCAGTCTGTGTAAGGCACTTGCTGGAGCCCCTTGATCTTCTTTGTCAGAAACATTTGAGGTGCAGCTGGTGCTTAGTATAGTACATGCCAAACAGGGCATTATACTCAATTATGGGCTGGATAATTGCTGAGTATAGGAGTGTTATAACTTCTTTTGCTCTCGAGGCAATGCCTTTACTAATCAAGTGTGCTACATAGGAAGCATTTCTTACTACAGCAGACACATGGTGGTCGAAGTTCAGGTCACAGTCAGCTTCCGATCCCAGGTCCCTTACCACGTCATGGATACTTTGGGTATTGTTGTTGATTTGATAGTGTGAGGGGACATTGTTTGTGCTGAAGGGAATGATGATGCATTTCTTTGCATTCAGTTTGAGACTGTGACTAATACACCAGTCATTGGTCTGCATGAGACCCTCCTGGAGTATACTGAAATCATTTGGGGATTCAGTGATTGCATCTAGTTCACAGTCATCTGCAATCTTGGTCAGCCACACCCCCTTAATTTTGACCTAAACCTCTGAGAAATATATACCAAACAATAGGGGGCCCAACACTGACCCCTGCAGCACCCCACTGGTAACAGGTCTGCTGGTTGATGTTGAGTCAACCACTTTGATAGTGTGTATCCAGTTTGTGAGCAAGTTGGCAACTCATCTTACAACAAAAGGGTTTACAATCAGTTTGCTAAGTTTTCAGAAATGCCTGAATGTGGGAGTGTGTTGAAGGTCTTTGCCAGATTGAGGTATGCTGTGTGCACAGATTTGCCCTCAACAATGGCCTTGATCACACTTTCAAAGAAATCCACCAGATTTAACAGGCAGGATCTGCCCTTCACAAAACCGAATTGGGTAGGATCCAGGGTTTGGAGGTCACCTATGTCTTTATTTATGAGGTCTATAATGCTAAGTTCCATGGCCTTACAGATGAGTCTGTTCACGCTTATGGGTTTATAATTCCATGGGTCTGTTGCTAGACCACCTTTGTGGAGGGGAATAACTGTTGCTGTTCTCCATTTGGCAAGGAACAAAGCTTGTGGTAAGGCTATGATTGAAAAGGGTACTTAGTGGTGATGCTAGTTCATGTACTAGTCTGTTTAGAAGACAGCCTGAGATGTTGTCTGGTCCCATAGAGGATGTATTTTTTGCCTTGGACAAAGCTTTGAAGACCTGATCTTCAGATATGTAGGGTGGTGCTGGTGTTTGGGGGAAGGTTTGTTGTAAGTTAGGAGGGGATAATGGAGTGAAATGTTCACCAAACCTATCTGCTCGTAGGTTTGCTATCTCTGTGGGGTCAGTGTATGTGTAATACCATTAGCCACTAGTTCTGTACATGCTTGGGTCCTACCCTTTAGGTTATGTATGTAGCTGTAAAAGGCCTTATGGTTATCTTTAGCTGTACTTCCTATGGTTTTCTCAAAGAAGTCCTTGGTGGATTTGACAAGTTGTCTTATTTGCCTGTTGAGGCTGAGGAGGGTGCTTTTCCATTGTTGAGGCATTGCCTTTTTTTTTTTTGGACAGCAACATTTTGCATTTATTGTAAAGTTTGTTGATGCATGATGTCCACTATGGCAGCTTGTTTTTATTTGGGCTCTGGCTTTGATTCTATCTGAGATGGCCGAGATTATGCACTTATACAAGTGATTGTACAGGGCTTTAGCATAATCTTCAGCACAGTTACCACTTCCAACTTGGGGTGGGACTTGGAATGCATTTATACCTTCACCTAGGAGGGTATATGTTGCCTTGGTGACATTTTTAGTCTGATTTCACTTTTTGTGAGTTCTGGTGTTAGTGCCAGCTCGAAGGTGACTGATTTGTGGTCAGTTTTTACTAATGAGAGTCTGACAGTTGCAGCAGTACATCTGTTTGACATATTGGTGAGGATCAGATCCAGAATGTTTGTTCCTCTTGTTAGGGCATGGACAATTTTTTCCAGGGCATTTGAATTAACAAAGTCAAGGAACTTTTGCATTAGCGAGTTAGGGCTAGCGTAATTTTTCCAGCTTATGGTGGGTAATTGAAATCCCCATAATCAGTGTGTTATGTAAAATTTGTATTGTCTCCAGTTTGTTCAAGTAGGCTTTGTGGGTCTCATGACCCATGGAGGGGGAATCTATAACTGGCTATGACTTGAATGGGGGTCTTACCCACCGTAACCTGGATCTGGAGTAACTCCATGGAATTGTCCAGTGTAACTAGACAGAAGATGAATTTATCTCTAATATAGGTTGAAACATAGCCTTATTTGGTTTTCAAACATTCATTTTGCAGTCTAAAGGTGTGGAAGGCATTGTAGCCTTGCAAGGCCTGGGTACGCTCGTAACCTTGCAAGGCCTGGGTACTCTCTGAGGCCTTGGATCAGGTTTCTGTGACTGCAAAGACATCTCCATCTTCTTGTGATGGAAGTGCTTCCAAAGAGTGCAGTTTTTCTTTTAAGCTCCTTGCATTTAGCAGCATGGTCCTTATTTTGTTCTGATTTTCAGTTTCATGTTAGTAATGTTGTTTTCGTGAACTTGTCTAAAAAGTCACTAAGGGAGAGGTAAGAGCCTTTGCCAGCAGCTGAAAGTCTAGATGTTCCAGGTGCAAACCGTCTCTGGCAAAGCAGCAAGGTCTGTCGATCATGGCTTCTCAGGCTGACAGGAACTGAATCTCATTTGAATGACACCAAAAACTGAGCCAGTTATTGAAATCAATCATTTTTTGTTTATACTGTGGCATCATTCTAGATGAGGGTAGTATGCTGCTCAAGGCTAGGGTCATACCTGCCTGGAGCAGCATACTTAGAGAGTTCAACCATGTCGCTCTTTATATAGTCCAGTGAGGTATGTCTCAGGTCATTTCACAACAACATGAACTATGACAGAGTCATAATGATATTTGTTGTTGAGAGACCTGTGTGCATGCATGATCTGATGAATACTGGCACTGGACAGGCAGCTGACTGTGACCTTTTTCTTGTTCATTCTGGTGAGTGGGGCATCAAAGTGTCTCACTATTGAGTCTCCAATGACAAGAAAATTTGTTTTTGAGTATTATGCCTTACTGGCTTGGTGAGTGACACACTGGTGTTACTATGTGTTGGGGGTGCGGTGGTAGACTGTGTTAGTTGTAGCAGTCTTGTGTTTTAGAAATCCCTGGTGTTTCAGTAAGCTTTTTGAGAGAACCTCTGTGATTATGGATTTACATTTTTGATGCAAATTATGCATATGAGTAGTGGGGCTATGAGCATATGTAGTTGTAGCTGAGTTGACAACCTTCTCCGTGTTAATATTTTGAGTGACAGAAAGTATGTATTCTAGATTATTCATAGGATCATAGGAGGTTACTAGTCTATTGGGCCTGAGGCCCTTATAAGTCTAGCCAAGAATTTATCCCATGTTTAGACAAGTCAGCACCTGATGCCCCTGTCCAGCAGGGACATGGGTGGAATCCCAGGAGTATATTTTCTGTTTCCCATCCAGTTATCCAGGTTGTGCTTAAAAAGGGATAAACAGGTATGCTGCTTGATGTGAAGAGGGAGTCTATTCCATAGATGGGAGAGTCTCTGGGACACAAATCTGTCCTGCCAACAAGTCCTGTTGATGTCACAGACCAGGTTGAGGCCACAAGTGAGAGTTACTCATGTGGAGCTTGACTTTCAGATATGCAGCAGTCCCTTCAAGGTGGGGTGTGTGATCGCCTTGTATGCCAGACAGAGGTCACCTCTGAGGAGTCTGTATGAAACTGAATAGAGAGTTAGAGCTTTTAGCCTATCTGTGTATGGCAGATGTTTGAGGCCTGGATTTTCCTGGTGAGTAACCTTTGTGGTTTCTCCAGCTGCTCCATGTGCTTTGCAAGGTACATGCTTAAAGGGTCATTGTACTCAATAATGGGCCTTAGAAAGGAAGAATATAGAGGTGTTATGACCTCCCTGTCCCTGGATGAGATACCCTTACTTATGAGGTGGGCCATGTAGAATGTAGAAGGCTTTCC